>NW_016916911.1:82884-107306 GCF_001483705.2 Eufriesea mexicana | reverse complement strand
ATTCCTTTCGAATCGTCTAGAGCAAGGATGCGACGTGACACACTTTTGCGTGCCACGGGAAGCGCGTGCCTTTTTTCCACTGTAAACTCATTCGCCTACAATTTTCGAAGCCGATGAAATCAATTGTGGATCGCGAGAAAGCCAGACATCCACGACGAGCCTCCTAGGCTGCCTCCACTACTCTTCCACTTGCAACACGTCGCTGTACTCGCACTGCCATGTTCTTTTTCCTTTTCCACGCAAATGTATCTCAGCGCCGCCTGCACGCCCGATTTTTCTCAGCCGGTTGCATATTGTAACGAGATTTATGGACCTGTTTGCGGCTACCACCAACCGGTCACACGTGATTCGTATCTTTGCTACATTTTCGTCGTTCTTTCCAATATATTTTCTCGCTTGTCTTCACGTTTCTCCTCAGGTTAGTCGTCTTCTTCGACACCCGTCAGGTGTGTACCCTTGGCCAGGCTCAGCATTGAAAATCGAGAAGACATGTCTCTCAGGCTTAAGGTTCAACGGCACTCGCGAAACACTTCTGTGGTTCGAGGTCGGTTCAGTTATGGCGTAGCAGGTTTCGTTGAGCAATTGTGCAGATCGCAAATCGAGTACCTCCCGGTTGGTTCGAGGTCGGTTCAGTTATGGCGTAGCAGGTTTCGTTGAGCAATTGTGCAGATCGCAAATGAAAGATCGCGATCGAGTACCTCCCGAACTCATTGTTTACCGTGCAAATGGCTCAGACGCATCATTCAGGTCGTTCCGAGAGAGTCGCAGAATCCAGTTTACACTTTCGAGGGTACTCATCGGCAGGATTTTTATCGTGAAACGTTGTGGAATGGAGAAAGTCGCTCGTTTAGGACGGGTAATTAGCCGAGGCTTCGAAATTCGATCGGGAACGCGCTCCGCGGGGTGATTTCGCGTCGCGTCTGATCATCTAGGGGCGTATTCTACTTGCGAAAGTAGAAAGGTAGATCATAGTACGCCGATAGCTTATCTTTCTAATTTAACATACTTCTCTGGTCTCTCATTTCGACACTCGCACCTCATCGCCAGTAAGTTCGTCTCGGATAACCGGCAACGTTCGGGGAACGTGTGTTCCATTTTCGACCTCTTCGAGCGGAACGAGTCTCCGATCTGCGCTGTCCAAACCGTGGGCCGTCGATTCGACACGTACAGTTAAACTACTCGTTGCTTTTACGGAACAAAACCGATTCGATCTCGTTCCGAGCATGCTCGAAAGCGTTTTGCAAGGATTTTCGATCGATGCAGACATAAATTTCCCTAAACCGGTTGCGCTCGTTTCGTTAGCCACCGTTGAGGCAGTCGCGCGCGATGAGCACAGGTGCTTGCGCGATCGCGCTTGCGATCGACTCGCTTTCGCGACATTCCCGCTCAAGAATTCATCATCGTTTTCGAGTTCCAGTTTCTTTTATTGCCCTTCTCACGTCAACAGCCGACCAATTAACGTCCAAGGCCAATTGGAAAGTATAACGCGAGCCGTCTTCGAGATCGGGTTGTTTCCTGCGACTTTGCGAGTGAATGGTGGATCGGAATCGGTCGCCGATGCACGTATCGGACCAAGGCCGCTTTTTGCTCGGCCTTCGGAGGGTACTATGGATGTAGGTCGAGTCTGATATCCGAGTTACTCTCTCATTGCACGATGCAAACTCTTTTTGGCACTGGGATGCTCGTTCACTCTTCGCGAGACAACGCGGGTCAGAGCAAGATGGGAACCGGCTTACCTGTTCACCGACGAAAACGACGTCCGCGCTAACGAGTAACAGGCTCCACCTCTGCGTGTCGACCTGGATATCCACCGATTTCCAACTCGTCCAGTGTCCAGTCTCGAATCTCTCGAACGATTGGATCGATGCACCGATCTGCACCGGGACGTTGATGGATCTAATTGGACCAGGTGTCTGTCCGAAAGTGTCGTTTGTCAGGTGAGATCTGCTACAATCTTAGCTTCCGTCGTTTCATCCAATGTATATATGTACCAAGGGGTGGATTGTCTGCTGCGACCTGCTACGATCCAACGTGTCTGTCAAGTTCGGTCTTCCAAAAGGGTTATATATCAGTTGCGATCCGATACGATTCTGTTGATCGGTTGGGTCAAAGATGAAGCTCGAATTGGACACTCGATCACTAGCAGCTGTGCTCTGCAATCGCTGTTCACAAGCTTCCTCCCCTTGGGATGTCACACGTCAGTCACACGCGATCCTCCACGGCCGGGAAGTAACACTCGGACACAGTTCGCGCGTGTGTGTTGGAACGTGTGCTTGCGTGTGCTTGCACGGGAGCACGCGTTCTCGCAACGGCACACGCGTGCCAGTGTGTGTGTGCGATGCGAGTGTGTGCACGCGTCCGCGCGGAAACACATATACAGAAATGTGGGTCCAACGGTCGATGCTGCGTGAATAGTCCGCGCCGGAGCGAACTAGCGGTTTAAGTATTGGTTAAGCAAGTGGGGTTCGGCCGCGCGGCGGCTGGGGTGGGGGCGTGTGGGCCTTAGGTGATCGCCTGAAAATCCCGAGCCACGGGGAGTCAAGGTCTCTTTTCCTACCACGGTCCAAGATGGAGAAAGGGAAGCAGCGTCTCGAGCAGCTACACCCTCCGGCCAAGGTCGTTCTCCGATTCCACGCGTGCCCCGGCCGATCGATCGCGTCTGCGTCGTAGATCGGTCCCAAACCTCGATCGTCCATCTTTCAACTCTTTAGGTCTGTGTTTACTTTTATTTATATATCACGCCCTATTTTCTCCGCCTTCTAATATACTTTACTAGATTTTGGTATTGATGTTCACCGATTCGATGCTCCTTTCGATTGATCTATAGATCGCACCTGCGTCGTGGGTGGGTCCTAAACCTCCACCGTCCATCTTCCAACCCTTTAGTTTCGTGTTTATTTTGATTTATACACCACATCCTATTTTCTATGGCCTCTGGTATACTTCATAACATTTTTGGAATTAATGTTCGCCTATTCCATGCTCGTTTCTATCGATCGATCGCACGTGGGTAGGTCCGAAACCTTGATCTTGCACCTTTGAACCATCGAGTTCTGTGTTTATTTGTATACCCCACCTATTCTTCTTCATGTTTCTTACCATGATGTGTTTGTTTTTCTTTGTTTTGCTCGAAAATTAAAGAAAAATTGAAGGTGATAAGAGGTTAAAAATAAGGAAATTAATTAATCACGTGTTTAGTTCAGTGTGCAACTACTTAGTTTTAATCTAATTATGCGGGTTTTTCTAAAAGCTTGGAGTAAATAGGAAGATATCACTGTGATTATTTTTATTCAACGAACAAACAGCGATTTTTTGGGACAGGTGTCGTTCGAGACATGACGTAGGTGTTGCTGTCAAGCTTAAACGATTGTATTAAAATTCTAAGTTGAAGAAAATATTGTATGTAACACGTATTAATTACAGTCTAGCCGATTGTGGTCGAAGATTATTCAAATATTATTTCATGCTCGCGTCTATCTATTCATCCTAGATCATCCATCAGATATCCTTCGACACTTCTTCGATTAATTTTAGCGCGTGGATGATTTTATAATTTTCTTTACGTGACACCTACCCGTCATATTACGTTCACATCCTCGTGTCTTCTTCTTATTCGTGGAAAACGACGAATCCTCCGATGGGCCTTCCGGATGTAAGAATCAGTCACTACAGTGATAGGGAATACAAGTTACATTAAGTTATGCGATGTATAGCTTTCTCTCGGTTCTGGTGCAACGGATTAAGGTCAGTTTCTGTCAGATCTCAGAAATATTACCGATCATCGTCGGACGATCCTAATTGCGAGATCAATTTATTACCAGAGTGTAACAAAACTAGGATTCGTCAATCGTAATTCGACCCATAAGAATGAATCAATATCAAATACAACTTTCACGCTCGAGTTAATCTTGACAGTCCTGAGTGCGACAGAATATTACGATATCGTACCAAACTTGCACCAATGACTTCGTCCACACTATAGTTTGCTCCGATAAAATTTTTTGATGAAACATCCTGTACTCAAAACTGATCACTTGACTTTTCCATTTTTCTTTTAACACGCTAGGAATTTAGTACTAGGAATTTTTCAATACTTCAATACTTCTCCCATCTACAGATGGGGTACGATCTTCAACCCGGTCGTGATAGGTTTAGTGTCAAACTGATTTATGGATGTAACCTTGCACAATAGAAAGGGAGCCAGGAAATGCTAAATCGATAGAACAACGAACGAATTATGTGACAAGCTGTTGATAGATCATGTTAATAGAACTTCCCGAGTCGAGTTGGAAATTGATTAATTTATTACCGGTGCTTCGCGACGTGTACGTAGACATCGGGTGCGTCAGTTTTCAGCAAAGGGTCATTAAATATCATGGATGGTCACTCCTGTGTGAACATCATCTACCAAAAATCACCTAAAACCAGTATACACACTTAACAAACACACGCAACCAATGGGAGAACACGTACCCACCACTCACGCTTTACACCAACCAATCATGGCACACCCAAACTTATAAAGACACCGATGTCTTTAGACACATAGACCAAGCATAAACTTAACTGACGACTTGGATTCGCTTCGTTATACTTTGCTGAAGTCGGTAAATAGTGTTTCAATCGATCCCACCGATTTGGAATCATTTTGAAACCTTGACGAGGTCTAGATCACTTGAGTTTGTACAGCATCCCCAATCTATCGCATAGCTGGCCTAACTCTGCGGGACTTTTATCGAGAGACTAGGGGTAAGGAGTTAATCTTCTCATAATTACGTACATTCCTAATTATCCTATTGAAACAATTACATTGATCGTAAAAGGTCCAGTGTAAGGACTTCAGATTGAGCTAGTACTCGAGCAACACTTCAAACATTGCCGTGTTGCTAGGCCCGATGATAAGTTATCGGTGGTTATACTCGAAAAGGATAATTAGGTGTGTCAAAAGGCGACTTTCACCGTTCCCGTGAACGTTATTGTTCGGGTTGCTGAGTCGATCTCGATCGATCTCGATCGGCGTGCCACGTGACCGATGGTACGTGACCGGAACAAGGTGGAATGGAAAAGTAGCGGAGCAGAGGGCCAATAAGCCGTCACGACGCTTGTTTTCAGCGGTCATCATTCGCTGAAATGGACACCTGGTGTGTAATTAAATCGTGAGTCGGAATTCCAAGGAACTGGTCGCGCGGGAAGAGATTAGGGAGCTGTTTGTGTTACGCAATCGCGTTAACTATGTCACGGACGTAGAAGAAGCGGCATTAACGTCTGGATGAATTTGAACTTTGCCCACTGAGAACCTGTTCCGAGTTTTGGTTCTCCTATTAGCGATCGACTAGGGAACTTTATACCATAGAGTGTTCTGTTAGGCCACCCGGAGGAACGTATTGCAAAGGCAGTAACGTCTTATGGTACATAATAGATAGGCTATGAAAGGAACCAGTGAGACCTTTCGATCGTTTACAAAGGTGCCATTTTGAGGTCCATTAAATGCCTCTCGGATAATAAACGAAAGTTGTTATATTGCTTGGGTCTCTGGTAAATGTCCGTTAAAGGTTATACATGTGGCTCGTCTTATTCATTTCTAGAGGTTGTGCAAGGTCAGAACAAGGACCTTCGTCGGTCAAATCTTCCTTCCTGGTCTCAGAGTCTTCGTTTTAGTACGTCCTGTTTCGTCATAGCTGCTTTTTCGAGAAGCTTTCGTCATTTTCTCCTGTTTCTGATCATCCTGCTAGAGGAATTTCACGCGTGGCTGGATATTATTCGCGTATCAAGGCTTCGGCTCAGCTTCCGCAACTACGTTACGACCCGTGAGATCTTTGGACATCGATTCTTGACGAGTTTCGTAAAAAGATTGCCGGCCATTCACTTTTTGTCTCGCTGCTAGGACTGGCTACAACTTTTTGACGTAAATCTCGATGGCGTTTGATCGGAAGCGTGTTATTCCTGTACTTTGAACCCTGACAGGGACGTTTCGATCCGATTCCATCTCACCAGCTCGTCAACGCGAGTTCTGTACACTTGGCCACCATTTATTCGATACCTAGCCTAACCCCTGTCCACTCTTTCGGCTTCAAGCTTCAAATTTAAACGCAGGTGTCGTTTTTCATTCGAAATAATTCTCCAAATGCATAAAAATCTCGGCTTCGGCATTGCAATTTTTAATTTCTCATCCATTCGTATATTTTACAGCGGATGTATGTGAAATAATTAATTGAAAATAATAAATGTGAAACCAGCGATTAACGAGAGCCGAAAAATCTTGATTCGAGTTTGGGTTTGTCCCTGACATCGAAGATCGAGTATTTTTGTATGATATCGCGATCTCAGTCGACGATCCACAAAAACAATAGGATTGTTCGTTATAAGAGCTACTCTGGCATACGATTTGCATAAACGTCGATTATAGAATACGTAAAAAGATGCAGATCGAAGAAAAATTCGAAGATTCAGCTGTTTGCATATTTATAAAAATATTCTTATTCTAATATTCAAATCGTTTTTCAAGCCTAACCTCAGTCATAAGCATAAAACAATAGGGGGTACAGAAGAACTTCGTTAGGCTGTATTAATTAGCATGGAGCATAATTTAGTGACTGCTCCAAAAGTAGGGACGTTTAGTAGACTATAAAATCCGCTTCTATTTTTAAAAAAATAAAATTCTTCGTTGTGTTTCATTATTCCTCGCAAAGATTTAAAACAGATTGCTCTAATCACTTAAACATTTTCACTTTCATCGTTTACCTTCTTTCCACGTTCGTTGCAGGATTACAGCAGAGCCCTGTTGCGAAAGACACCCTGTGTAGGCTGATATAATACGGATTACATTTAAAAATTTCTCATAAAAATTTTGTGCCACGGATCTTGTTAATTAAAGCGTTAGATAATAATAGGATACTCGATTTATTAGTGAAAGAACGAGATCGATTTTTATTTCCTATATACGCATTATGTATGCAAATTGCGTTGGTGTGCGTGCTCTTATTTGACGTTCACGTGTTTCATTCTTTTGCATCTCACATTGATCCTTGGATCATTATACGTAACGGTTATGTAGCAGTTTCGATACTGATTTATATTTTCCATGCACTAGCAGCAAAAATTCCAATGCAAATTTATTGTAGTCAAAATAGTCCACGCCTTGTTCCAGTCGCAGATCGAGCATCTGTTTATTGTACTTTGAGAATCGTCTAGTGAATCATTAGCTTCAACGTCACCAGCTTTTACGATCACAGGAAACGGTATGAGACGTTAGGGGAGGAAGAAGAAGCTTATGATTACACAATCATGGAAGATTCATTCCTTAGTTTATACGTAAACGATGGCTCGCATAGATGTTGATCATTGCAGTTTACTGTCGACTGTTGGAAAAATATCGCTGTAAACGAGGTAGTGTGACTTCCAATTTCGATATCGTCTTATTTCAGCAGCGAAACTTAACCACGATTTCACTTCGTTCGCGTTGATTATGATTTAAACTCCGTATAATTATATAATTATAAACTCTAAATACAGCAGATCGTGCTTGTTAGGATAGTTACGCGTGAATGAGTTCTTCGAAAACGAGTCCAGATGCGAACGATAACATTTGTCCATTGCATTTGTCCTGGAATTGATGTATGCGATTCGGTTTTATTAACCGAGTCGTTCAATCGAGGACTCGTTTGGGATTAGGCGTGACAACATTTTTAACGTCGATTGGTGTACATTTATTATACTACTGTATTTTCTTTACGCGCATGGAGAAATTACTTGGCACGAACTGAAAATCAAGTTCACGTTATCTTGCATTCTAATCCTAATCGTACACGCGTGAAAGAAATTGAAGATTATTTGTGTCCTCGTGTTTTTCGTGTCTTCGAGTTACTGCGTGTAAGATTAAGTAATATACAGAGCATCGAGCAGCATAAACATTGCGAAAGAAGTGCTCCGCTCTTGGCTCGATGTGACATGTCCTATGCGTGCGTTGAAGTTCCCAGTCGTGACTATATAGTACAGACACGTTGCCTATAAATGACTACGATGTCACGAGTCATTTTTTCATGATACGGTTCAATTCTTCGTCAGTATAAAATACTTTTCAACCATAATTCCGTAGAAATGCCTTCAAACCAATAAAACATCGGTGATTATTAGAATATTAGTAATTCTAGGTGTACATTTAGTTTGGTAACTTAGAATCTAATTTTTGATCTTTGATCTAACAAAGAAGAGTAAATCTTCAGTAGATCATTATGATTATGCACCTAAATTCGTTGAATCTTCTTCCTTCACTGATAAACTCTGTAGTATTAGAAATTAATTTTATAAAATTCGTGAACAAAGAATCCGAATGATAATCTTTTGACGTTCAGACGTAGAAGATCAAGATAAATACCTGTAAATTATCCAGATTTCCAGATTATCAGATTTTCTTGATCTTCGTTCTCAAGGCTCGAATAACGAGGCAAGTAATAATCTTTTGGTGAGGAAGTTACGTACATTGACCTTTGCCCCGAATCACATAGATTGAATCATCACGTGGCGTGTGTGCGACGAGTTTCAGAGCATCATCGTTAAAGAAAATCGTTTGCTCTGGATATAAAAATTCGTCGAATGTCGGAATTCATTCTCCAGTGGATGTTCTCCTGTCTTCGTGAAGACTGAAACAAGATTCCGTGATTTTTAAGTCACGGTTCCGAGATGGGCGATTTTTAAGCCACTCACGTTCCGACTTCAACAGAGGCTGGCGAGGAAATCCCCACGATCTGATCTTTTTATTCGACAATTTTTATTCGCTGTCCACCTCGCGACGAAAGCTGGTTTCACGACCTACCGCAAATTATAATCTACCCGCGAGAGATCCTCGATATCAAGGGTTCACTCGACCCCGAGTACCTCTAGAGTACCTTCAGAGAACAGAAGCTTCGACGTTACAGCTTTGATTCTATAAATCTTTAGGATGACTTTTACGAGTTCTTCGCGTGTTTGCCGTTTCCGGGGGATATTTTACACGGAATATCGTGATTTGAATTCCGCTCGCGGATCAAGGTCGAGTTTCTTGCAGTCCTTCTCCTCCTTTGTCAGCTGGTACCAACGCTGTAGCGTACCTCGAATTGACTGTTTAAACGGGTTCGCTGTCTAGTCGTTGATTACTTAACCGCGTGCTTGCTTACTGAACCTGTTGAGAGAATATTAAACAGTGTCATGAACGTTTATTGTACTTCCAGCAACCTTTCGAACTTCCCTTTTCGTACCTTCATGGCTTCCATATTAATATCACATCCTCGTATAATCCTCCCATGAATTCAGGGGTGGACTTTTCATATGGCATTCGTTGGCAGCATTCGCTTTCATGTGGCAACGATAAATCTACTAAGACTGGTCAAATAGATGGAACAATGATTGGGGAAGAATATCAGAGAAAATGAAATCAAAAATTATTATGCTAACGCGTATATGATAACGTCGAAGGTGGAAATTTGTAATAAACAATTGGGAAAAAGTTTAAGCTATATTAGGTTTATTTAGGTTATTTAATGTATATTAAATTCATTTCATAACAGGTTAACGCATCTAGATTAAATTCTTCCGTGAATATTTACATCGAAGGAACGATTTCTGGAATAATTTGTTAATTAGTGCATTTATTGTACTTATTTAGAACCGGATAACGATTATGATGATCATAATTCGTTTAGGAAATCCATATCTAAATTCTTGCAAACACGTGTCTCATCAATTACTGTTTTATGTCTTCTTATTGTCATTTTCTTTTTGTTTCATATGTTTCTGTGTACCTTATATTGTATTTATATTTTCTCCTATACGTTAATAGGGATCTCCCTCTTTTAATGAATAAATAAATAAGTAAATTATTAATCAAACAGCTATGACAAGCGTGGAAGCAAGAGACCGTCCAATTAATTGTATTATTTTCGTGTTTAACGTATCGTACGATATCTTATCTCATTTACCTCAGCAAGTAGTTCTCCAGTAGTTCTTTTTTCTAATCACGTTTTACCATATTTTATCGGATGTTCGACCGCGTCTTGCACCTCCTTCATGAAACAGGAATTCCTCTCGAGATAGACGTTATCTATTAGAAACTGTCTACGAAATGCCTGCAGGTGATCCTCTTTTTGTCACGTCGCTGTCTGCGTACTATTACTACGGAATAAGATAATTAAAAGAACATTTGAAAGGATCAGCTCGAGTTATCTGCTTTTCTTTCTTGCTCAACTTCGATAGATGGCATTTCCTCCGTATCGTTCCGAGCCAGTTCCAAGATATTCTCGATTGTTAACAATGCCAAGCCTAATTACACTGCATTAGAGTGTAGGCAATGCACGTCATTGTACCATCGTCACAGCTGGTTCTTCGAACGAACAAAAATTCGTTTGCTTATTCAGACTCGTAAACAAATCCTGCTCTTTCTTCATCCTCATCTTGCTCGCAGTCGTTTCGCAGTTTTTGCACGATCCCAGCCTTCTCCGCGGTTGTTGCTCGACGCAGGAGTACAATCGGGATTAAGTCGACGTAAATGTCGACAATTTAAAACGCGTAACGCGACTGAACGCGATAGAGATCTACTCGTGTTGTACAGGCAAGACAGGTGGACAGTTGCGATCTGATATATGACTCGATTACAGCCTCTGTAATTCATGCAGCTTTGGGAGACTCTGGATTCAGCGTGATGCTCTCGCGGTTTTTCTCTGCTTGGTTTATCCCACGAAATTTCCAGATTTTTATTTATTCGCTCATCGAATCGTGCATTCGTGGTTCTTCTTCACGGTCAGTTCGTTCGTGGTGTGACGACGTTTGTACAAGTACAGTGATACATATTTCGTCGTCAGTTGTTCAGCGAGGAACAGTCGAGTCACTGTGTTGGAGTTTTTTCGAAGGAATGACCTGCACGTGTTGCGTAATTTGTAATTTTTATCGGGGAAATGGAAAAGTTAAATAAGACAAACTGCTGCGACACGACAGGTGATCCGAGGTAAAAAGATAGGGCAAATTGCGACCCAAAGATTAAATCGTTGACGCAGAACTGGATGAAGAAGAGTCGTTTTCTTCTTAACTGAACTGATTCACTAATCTTTGCTCCGAGTGGAAGTTTTTAATTTTTGTTCTGGATCGTAAATCTTTCCTTTTTGCTAGAAAAGAATGAGATTATGGTGATAATTGAATCGAGAAGATAGAAAACTGTTCTACTTTAAAAATAATAGCCATTGGTAATGAATGAGTTCTGAGCGAAAGAACGCGATAGAATAGAACGCCTGGCGAACTGCAACCGGTCTGTGTCGGTAGTTAGTATGAAATTTAACGTGTTGCGTTACCTTTGGTCGATTTCAGTAAGAAATTTATTATCCTGGAGTGCTAGAAATTTCTAGATATGTTCATAAATTGTTGCTTATTTCTCAATTACAAAAGTTGCAAATCTCGCGAAGATTAATAATTTAACTAACTTTAAATGAATTTGATTAATCAATTAATGAGTAAAGGAAACAATTTTTTAATAGTTGTACTATGTTTTTAATGGTTTTAGTTTTATAGAGAGATATACATATTTAAAAAAAGTATATAAGAAATATGTAAAAATATTTTAATTAAATAACAAGTAGGTGTCAGTCAACGCAAGGTTTGTTATTCAACGAATTAAATAGATTTCATTAGAAACATTGGTGTGCTAAATTTTTTCCTCGAATTCGTAAACACTATTGGTTCATCGTCACTAGGAAAATTGATCGTTTGTCAAACATGCGCGACTTTTTACAATTCCAACTCGTCGCATCTTCTTTTTTGTCTAAAACAAACGCGCGAAGAAGATGAGAAACATGAGAAAAACTCATTGATAATTATACGTTAACAAGTAAACTACTGGTAAACAAATTACTCGACAGTATACGCGGTAGTGCGGATCCCATAAGCATCTACGTGTGACATGACAAAGCAACTTATCATTTCGACCTTAATCACCTATCGATGCCACTTTCAGAGCAGCGTATGTCTATTTAATTATTTTCCTGTTAATTGTTTTCTTCGTTGCCAGTTTTTTGACTTTTGTTTTGCGCTGCCACGTAAATATCAGTCGATCATTTTTTGAAGAAAACATGGAGACTAATGTCCACCTCGTCTAGTAACTGCTTCGTTTGGAAAGATTCTGCATGCTTACATGTTACGATACAAATACATTCTGACGTGAATGTAATGGCAAACGTAAATTGCAGCTTTCAACTGACATAATTGCAAAAACGGTATTACATCCCGTAACAAATTTCCATGTACTTTCCATCTTTTTTGCCATGTTTCTCTGTCACATCTGGAAGAGAAGAAGACTACATGAATAATGAACATTTAGAGCTGTGACGTTCGGTAATTTACAATTGAATAAGCAGAGAGAAATGCTTCGTGTATCTGAAAAGAATTTACATTACGAAGACATTTGTTAATCTAGGAAATGCGTTTCAGACCGTTATTTCGTTTTCTTCTTTTATAATAGTATAATCGTTTCCATTTTTAATTGTACAGAAATTATGGCCGATTGTGAGACGAAAAAGCAGCACGAAGTCTCGGTTGTAACAACGAAACATTTCTTGATTATCCAACATTTCCTTCTTTTCGCTTTATTCACTTGCCATCGCATTTCTTCCTCTCCCAGTTGCTGTTATGTATTTTCCTCCGGTTACTATGCATAACGTTGCATAATTTACTCGTTTACGAAAACAATATCTGTTGTCCTAGTACGTATTAATGAAAGAAAATTGTTAGGTAATTTTATTTTATCTCGATATATTACTGTCATTGTTATAAAAAACTTACTTATTGATCACTATCTTTTATCGTGGGAAGTATTTTCATAATGATTCACGACTTGATTTAATTAAACTAGTTGGAAGTCGTGAACGTAGTAGAAATTAACATGATCGGGGGAATAGATATATATTTTGACGTGTTGAGACATAGATTTATGTATTCTTGATTAAGTTTGCATATCGCTGTATGAAAAACTAACAGAGTCTCGTTTTCTTCATTACTCTTAAATGGTATAAGTTATTTTTGCATTTTGATTCCATTATTATAGATCTCTTCCTTTAGATTTCGAATTTTTAATACATAATTCGGATGTAACTATTGTATCATATATGTTCCATAAGTGCAACATCTCCGTACAAATCTATAAAATATGTCCAGATAACTAATTCCTGCAATTCTATGTGTCAGTAAAATGTAAAAAAGTTTGTAAGGTTAAGTGTTAACACACCCGCCGAAGTTACATTATTCATGTTTGCTTTTATAAACTTTGTGGAAGCTAGTGACTTTTTGAGATTTTCCACAATTACGCATCGCGAATGTCTTTCACGAAACCGCTTGTTTCATTCAAGTGTTATCGTAAGAAGCATCTGTATACTCAACGTAATTTACATTGACTTCCATCTTAAAAGTTTGTTCCAAACTTAGTAAATATTTTTAGAATTTTCTATGCGAATATTCATAGGAATATATATCTATAGATAAACGAATATAGACATGAATTGTTTTACATTAACATGTCTAATAGATAATCAAAACGGAGTTCCATCTGTTCTGCTTCGTTTGTTTTGGAAACATTCAGCCGGATTTTTTATTATTTAAAGCATCTCGCATAAAATTTCCATTAATTGCTTATCAACTGTGTATTTTGCATTAACAATTGTACCGTATTGTGCAAAATATGCAAATTCAGGCAAGAAATATTTTTAGAGAAATAGTTGCTCGTCATCGTAAGACGATGCCATTATTTTG
Source organism: Eufriesea mexicana (assembly GCF_001483705.2). Lineage (NCBI taxonomy): Eukaryota > Metazoa > Arthropoda > Insecta > Hymenoptera > Apidae > Eufriesea > Eufriesea mexicana. The sequence goes on along the minus strand of NW_016916911.1, from coordinate 93,545 downwards.
TATCCGTCCATTGTGTTTCGTTATAATCCATAAGCCTACGAACAAAAACATCGAATTATTGCGTGGTTGAAACTCAAAAATCCCCACAGTCTATTAGTTTCTTGATCAGCAATTCATTCTTCTTTCAGAACCATTTCGATTTTGCAACGGAAACTTCACGGCTGAATAGCTTTCGAACATAAGGCTAAGCTTACAACCAGACTGAATGACTGTAGTGACTCGACTATGGGGATACACTTTCAGGTTCAATTTAGAGATTAACCTTGATTGCAATTCTTGTTGGCTCATGCAGTAAATTACATCTGTTTGTACCCATATTTCATACTTACGTCTGAGAACATGATTCACAGAATAATAGAAGCAAGAGACAGCATAACTACTCGAGAACTGATATACGTCTTCGTCTCGTCTCTCGATATTCGCGCCTCCGTTTTATATGGTTATTGATATTAATTGGAGGTATCGCGCAGGCGCGAGGCGTTTGTTGTATTTGCAATAGGCACGCGTCGGCTCAATGGTTGCAAAATCAAAGGGAGAGCCGATCGTCGGTAGCGGCGGCAAACCTCTTGCTAAATACATCCGGACCCCTGCCCTCTGTCTCCCCGTCGTCATATTTTCCTCGATCTTCGTCTCACCGAGTTCCGACGAACACGAAGAAAGCTCGACGAGCCGACGAAATTGCAAAACTCGCCACAAATCGTCGTAGACAACTACAGTGAAGTTGGTTTTCAACGAGTGCTATTACACGCGTGACCGATTGGCTGCGCGATCCTCTTCTAAACGGCAGTCTTGGCCAATCACGGCACCAAGTTCCGCAGCGCGATTGTTTACCCGGCTAACGTACGAGTTTGCAGGCTTAACCTCTCTCGCTTGTTTGAAATACCACTCTTGCTGTTTTGGGAAGTATCTGTGAGGAAAGAAAGTTTGAAGTGCAGTGTTTTATATAGTTTGGTCAATTAGCTTTGTTTGTTGATTGATAGCCGTGAACTGTGATTGAGAAAATGCACGACAAGAGGAGATGTATGAAATTAATGGTTCGCGTGAGTGGTAGTCAGGTTAGTGCATTATTCAAACCTCGTTGTTTTGAGAAAGACACAAGCAGGTAAGGAGAATCGAGAGAAAAGTGAATGATATATGGTACTTTTTCCCCGTTTACATAGGAATTGTTCTATTGTCATCGAGAAAATTTTAACACAGGAACGACGCTGGCAATTTCGTAAAGGTTATCACGTGATCACGTTGACCTATATTCGATGTTTATCGACGGTAGAGGCGTACAAGTACAACGAAAATTAATACCATTTTTCGATCGAATGTCGATTGAGAAGAAAATAATTTCGTTTCAAAATTAGCCGTCTTGGATATTTCTAATATCGAATGAAGTGTATCGTCATGGTTTTATGCGACAACAGATATCGGAAAAAGGCGGTAAAATCGAAAGTTTTAGAAGACGAGATAAAAAGTTTATATCACTGGTAATTGTTTACATGATACAAATTTTACGATTATAATTGCGTCATTAAGGTAGGGACAAAAAAGTACACCTCGATTTATCATTTATTTATTGTTTTATCATTTTTTTTTTATTTTAAGATCCATCATGGATGATAGAGCATTTTATAAACATTTATATTTCACGATTTCTCTGTTGACCTTAATAAGGCAATCACCGATCTCTTTTTCTTGCCCTTTCTCTTGGACAACTGCGCGTCGATCAAGGTCCGAAAAGGACACGAACGTTGAAGGTATGAAGCACAGGGGTAAATGACACATGGGATTCAACGATTTCTCGCCGTCTCCTTTCACGATCCTTTTTGAAAGACTTCAACCGACTCGCGTAATCGTTTCCCTACGATCATGCTGTCATCATAGCAACATCTTCGAAACGACTATGAGTATAATAATTACTTTTGTTTGATCGAAAATTTGAGCACTCAAATTGAAGTAGTTTTAATGCCAATTAAAACGTCTTTATAGCCAGTGACGACATAACTAGACAACTGTAAAGGGAGATCCCGCTGATAGGAGTGGCCCGTCTACGATGTATGGTGAATCATTCGTGACCAGGTCATAGCTTTCATCGTTCGAGGGTTGCAGAAGTTGTTACCTGATGGGAAAATTAAGCAATTTGATAATTCAAGCGTTTGCTTATACTAAGCGATCTTTACTTGTCCTCGACTGTCACATTTCATCTAAGCAACCCTGTCTAGTCGCACTGAGAAGCTTTATGTAATAGCAATCATGATTATTCAATAGAAATAGGACTTTAGAGTAATGGATTCTCATTTATACTCTCGTTCAATGTCTCAATCATGACAGAAAACATCATCTACGTTCCGTGCTATCATGGCTACCCATCCTTGATGCCAAGCACCATCAAGTTTGCTCCACATCTGTCCTCTCGTCACCGTTGCATTTCCTGTATGACTGCTGAAAGTAAGTTCAAAATCGGACAAATTGTTATCCATTAGTTTTTCTTGCCTTACCTCTTCTGTTGAAACATCGAATTCAACATTAACCAGAATTAAATTATCTACTATTTTCCATTCAGTTACCACTCAAGATTGTTGCAAATTGCTCCATGCGACTAATTCGATGTTAACCGTCTATCCTCCGCTTTTGCGAAATCGATGACGCACAGAAGTCGCGACTTAGCCGAAATCGACAGTTTCCTGCGATCGATACTGCATCATTTGCGTCGCACGAACAACCAGGACAACCGGGTCAACCGGAAAATCGTCCAAAAATCGCCGAAAAAATATCTTATTCCCCACCAATTGATTCTGTGTTCAAGCTTATCGTGGGGTTTGATACCCCACTTCTGGCAGCTTTTCCTACTCCCATGTAGGTAGAAAGTAACGGCTGCGTGGCACGATTGAATCGGTCCTCTCAGTTCATCAGGAACGTCGGAACGCGCGAGATCGAGGGTCGTCGTGGTGTTTCCTGATTCACAACGTGTGCACACATACACACACACATACACACGCACACGAACACATACCGATTCAATCTGCGCCTAACTGCATTATCGATTCGAAGCTGGAATCGCGACAGATTGTTTACCGTCTTCGATAATTGGTAGTGTTTAACTCCAGGAGAGAAGTTAACTCACGGTACTCTCTCTGGGTTGGTCGTAAACAGACGTAGAGAAACAAACGATTCGTTGATCGACGATGGTGCTGTGACCTGGATCCTCATACGATTATCCGTGAGATAATTCATCTTTGGTAAGAATATGTAAATTTGCAATGTTTTTATGCGATATTATTCTTCAGCTATTGGGGGTTGAATTATGTCTCAAAGAAATTTGTTGCATCTTTGTCCCGTTTTGGTTAAAGATCGTAGTAGCAAATTTGGTACACTTGTAGCTCATACTTGGATGTTTTGATCAGAGTCGTAGAAAGGATGATAGTTTCATATTTTGAGGAACACACCAAGGAATTAGAATATCAGGTGAAATGCATCTCACATTTTATTATTATTATACATTTTCAAAGGAGGAAGGAAAGTTGTAGCAAGCGCTAATTAGCCGAGTCCTACAAACGTTAGTCCAACATAATTTCTATGGAAGTATGTTTCCCGGAAGTATTAGGTTTTCATAATGTCCACGAAGAGATCGATGAAAGAAATGAAAATATCACAGATTTCCTATCGACGATCGTTCAACGATACTCCGAGTCTTCAAGCGGAAGTGTCCTTGGAAGGTTCTTTTGAGATGCAACTGATTCTTATTGCAGTTCTTCAACCGGTCTTTCTCCCTATCGCAACACTTGACACGATTTCCTGCGATCTCGCCGACCGGTTCTCCCTGCATTTCATTGGTCGTTCTTCTCCGTAATCCCGTTACTACGAAATTGATATTTCACTATGCAACCAGTGAGAAAGGAACTTTTTAACGAGTCCGGGAACTGTATCCCTTTACCGTTGTTTCATGCAACCGTGAACTTCAAGAGAGACCTAGTTTCTCATACATTGTATTCCCTCTTTTATCTCCTAGATAAACATAATTTGATATCTCTGGCATGGAAAGTATTTATTTCTCATCCTTGAAGATCGATTACGTCATAATACCTAATTTACATCACAATTATTCCTCTCTCTCTCTCTCTCTCTCTCTTAAGTTTCAGAGTGGACCTAGGACGCACTATAAAGATCACGATTCGACGAGGTTTCCTTCCGTTCCATCAACTGGTATCCCTATTTCCCGCAACGTTTGTCCGTACGAATCGAAGTCAATTCTCCACGGGTGAACGACCAGCATTCTAACTAGAAATCTAGTTACGCGACGTATGTTGCAGTTTCACTCTAACTTGTACGCCGCAACACATATCTAAGCTCGAGACGTATCTATAGGGCTGTCTCTTGATCTCGGCACTGCGTTCTCCGCGTGACTCGAACCAGCACCAAGTCATCGAGAATTTCCGCGTCTCGACCGGAAAGGCGCAGTTGTTCTTCAGCTCGTCGCTGGCTTCCCGAGGTATCTTTCATGGTAAAAGAGTTGGATGCGCTGAGCCAAGCCAATTACTCGCCATCTCCATTAAACCACGTATCGGGGAACCGAATTTTTCTTTAACTCGACGTGTTACTAGCGAAGACGAAATATGTTCGTACGCAGGTACATTAATCAAGGTCGAACGAATCGTGTAGGTATCATGTAGAGTTACGTAAGCGTGAAAGTGCAAGAGCACGATGGAAAGAGATCAATGCTCCCTCCTTGATAGACTTGTAATTTTCCCTGATTTTTTGCTGGAATTTCGTTCTTGCAACGAGATTTCATCGAAAAAAGATAATAGCTTGGTCGAGACTCCAGCTGTAGTCGAAAGTTCGATGGTTCATGTTGAAATGCCAAGGAGACATCGGAGGCATCACGAAATTTCTGATTCCCACATTCTTGGATAATGATTTCTCATATTAGGATTTTGCGAAGCTTGGCTATATCTCGAATAGTTCTTCTGACTCGTGTATGCTTTCTATATGTTTGTATTTATCATAATTGCGAGGTTTATTTACTCTCGTTGGTCCGTGTAGAGTTAAGTTTCGCTTAGAAAGTGCTAGTTCAGATCTTGACCTTTCGTCGTGAAATCTGGAGTATCACGATGTTTGACTTTCTCACTTTACTCTTTTAGCGTTATTTTCATATACTGTCGCTCCAGAAGTTTCGTTCAAATGAAAATACAAGCGTCATAAGTAGACTCTGGAAGGTTTCTTTGTTAAACTTTCGATTCTCGTAATTCTTTTTCGCCAAGCTGGATTTTCGCATTCATTATAGATTTCACTCGTGTCTGGTTTTTAACCAACTTCATCTGACGCAGTTCGTGACAGCAAACAAGCAGCTTCTTTTGTGAAAATTTCCATCTCATTCGCTAATTGATTACCGGTTTTGGAATTCTTTCTTCCATCGTAGTATGTGACTCACGAAATTTTTGATCGTCGAATGAATTTTCCTCGAGCGATAATTCAATGGTCCTGTTTTCGCGTGGAGGAAATCTTGTTTGCAAATCATCGTTAATGGCCATTACCATTGACGTAACGCCTGAGATGCGTCGTATTCAATGACAATAATTAGATGTTATTAATTTATTTATATAAGCGGTGTAAAAAGACAGGAATTTTCTCGATGTATAAACAACATTATTAATTCTTTCGCTTATTTCTTTTATATCATTACGTGTATTAATATATTAACAAATTACCATTTTGTTTACCTAACAGTATTTTGTGATTGAAATGAAACCACTGAAATATTATTTGTTCTTAAATTAATGATTATAAAACAAATATTACTGGCCTCGTGTCAAAATATTTATAACATCGAAGAAACGTTGCCTCTGTTTCGAAATGAGAACAGGAATGGGATAGGAGGAAGGGGCTAAATGCTTAACAGTTTTCGGTTGTGATTTCACATTTCACACTTTCCAATGAACGTGCAAGCCATTGCATCGTCGATATTACGAGTTCGCATTAAAATAATACCCGCTACTTCCACTTTAAATTGTTCGGAAATAGTGTGAGTTGTAGCTTACCATCTTCGTCGCTTTACAGAGAAAAGAGAGATTGAAGCGAGTTACAGGAAAACGAAGATAATGAATCTTCACCACAAAGTAGCAGTTGGACTGTTCAATATTTCGCGTAACGTTTCGTAAGCATTGCCAACGAGATTATGAAACGTTGCTAGATAAATCCTCGACGTGCACAACGTTAAAATTTTCAAATAATTTTCGAATAATTCTCCAACTATATTTTTATCGAAATTATTTTTAATATTACTCTTTGTCCGTATCTTCTATTTTCTTTCATTTTTGGCTCATTATCGTGTAGTCATTATGAAGCTCTACAGGGATTTGTTATTTAATATCCGCCGTTTTTACATGTTGAGGCATTTGCGTTAACGGGCCTAGATATATAAATCAAGTGAAAAATTTCACTTCTGCGTTGGTTAACGTAATAACCAAGTGAAGGTTTTAGGAAGTGAAAGAGCCCAGAGTAGGAACAGAAGCAATGACTGGCATTAGAGAGAGACCTTGCTCTGCTCGATTTATCCATTCAAACAAAGTCACGGAATAAATGTTATGCAGTGTGACATTGCTACACTTTGTGCCTTCTTCATTCATTTCAATTCTGGCTAATCCAGACCTTCAAAGGTTTTCAGTGAATGTAGACCGGAACCTTTTGATCACATGTGCATTTAGAATGTAGTAAATGCAAGGTGAGGTTTATTCAAAATGATTTGAATTAATTTCAGATGTGGGTCAGGTCAACAGTTTCTTGATATTAGGAACTCCGACTTATAAATGTGTACTTAAGTATGCTAGGCATAAATAAGAATAATTAAAGTGGTATCACTCCAATCAAAACGTATAATTTCTATCTCGATAGGCGTCGAAGTTAATTTCTCCAAAAGTAGCTATGGATTCTTAATGACTGCAAAAAGAAAGCCATAATGATCAATAATTAGCAATAAAATTTGACCTTAATTTTATTAAAATTACCTGTATGTTTCCGGCAATTGCAAAATCAAATCTGAAATTAGCCACTGTAATTAATTCGGTATTTCCAGTATTATCTTTCAAGGATATGATATAATAATTTTAAATTATAAACTAATCGAAACTGAAATTTAAATAGAATAGAATTGAAATTGTTTTCGTAAGACAGCGTGCATAACCTGGAATAATCTTCATTTGCGAATAATTTAAGCAAAGCCTCCAATTAAACAAGATTCCTCGCACGGACAACACATAAATTGTTTCTATAGGCTTCCTACTTTCTCGCGAGGTTGTCATCGAGCTTTCGGTCATTGATCACGATCAAAGCCGGCTGCTTGCGCAACAATCGAATTTCGCCTAGCCAGCCGCCATGTTTTTATACCCTTACCTCACTGCCAATGGCACTCAATGCATTCGCGCTTTCCGCGCGTGCGCACTCATGGGATTGTCTTCCGCGCGAACATCGTTTGTAAAATAGCTGAGAAGAAGAAAGCGTGGCGGACGTGTCACTTCAGGGGTGATGTACCGCTTCATCGATTAAAACTTTTTTCTTTCTTTTTATTATTTGGTTCTAGGAGTTGGACGAGTGCTGTTTGTAAGCGCTTATTGAAAGGTGTCATCGAGGTTATGTTAATCTCCCTGTACTACGACGCAATTATGATAAAGTGTAGATTGGTAAAGCATTATTAATTATACATTCATTTCGTTTACGATAAAGTTGTAAATGCTTTTAGGACTTATACAAACGCTGTATCGTCATGTGGTCCGGTATTAAAAATCCATAAGAAGCTAGATTTGTCATATATCTATATAAGGGGTTAACTAAAGACCCATTTATAAATCAACCACTTCCTATGGGTGAGTGTTATTAATCGGTATATTTTTTTGTCTGTAGGTTATTAATTAGAATAAAATATTTTGATTTTAGTGTTGGCAAGTCTGATCTTCGATTACGATGAGCTACTAGTAAATAGGTTAGTTTACTCGACCGTGTAGTGGAAAGACGAGACTACACTTTATTACTCTCGAAGAGTATCTGTGTTTATTCACTTTAGAGTATTTATAGTACAATGGGTTGTTTGAAATAAGAACAATCTTGAGAGTGAATGTGGTTAAGATACGTATATTGCATTTACATATAATAGATAGTTGGAGAGGGGCAAATTATTCGTTGGTAGTGTAGTAACGTTCGAGTGCCGCTAAGTAATGTAAGATCGAGTAATTTTCGTATTAAAAATAGGAATTCGAAGCGTGTAACCCTTAAAATATTGCGTCTCGTTCGATACGTCGAATTAGTCATTCTCGAGATGGATAAATCCGAGCGTGCAGTTGCATTGCAAGTCTTCTTGTTTACTTTCGAGCTGCGTTGGAGGCATGAGCATAGGAAATTGGTCGTTTGTATACATGGAATCTCGTTTGTTTCCCCGAGATGCCTGCAAGACGTACGATCGAGGGTCAAATGAGGGATCGCAATTGTCATGCGGTGGTTCGATCGAGATTCACCTGAGAATGAAACGAAGCATGTCTGCCAGGGTTGATATATTTCCGAGGTAAATCCTTTGAGACGTGTTTACCTGACGAACAAGGATAAATAAATTGTATTTTTCTTAGCAATTTTCGCTCGCAACTTTACGTAGAAGGACAGCGCACGCGCCAAAGTGACGAATCTGATAGAATTTCAAGTTTTGTAAACCTGAAAATTCCGAAAGACCATACATGGTCTCTCATTCTTTACATATACATACATATACAATAAAAATGCTCAAGAGGTTAGGTTACATATTTTAGACCAGTTTTCGACTGGACCACACCAGTAGCAGATTTAGTCGTCAAGATCTCGAAAGCATTATAAATTTTTAGGGCCTTATTGAAATAATTCTTTTCGTCTAGTCCGACAGCTTTGATCTCACTGAAAAGTAGAATTCTAAAATATGGAATATTCAATTATAAAATATTATATTCTTCTGTGTATATTACTGTCATACAGGTTCTCAGGCGACTGTTTGTATATCTATAAAGTCACCATTAGCCATCCTTTCTCTAAATATTTCTTCTTTCATCTCATGTATTCAAAATTAGACACTTCGATGTTATCAGTCTTCGACGTGACTTCGTAACATTGTCGCAACTTTGCCAGATGTACACATTCATCGTCGTCAATCGTCGTCATTGCAAGAGGCTATATTGTGCGTCTCAGGAATAAGCTTACGAAATCGGGGAGAAGATAAATAGCGAAGCGTCGTAAAACGTGGACACGGCGAAGCAGAAAGCTAAACGATTTCCTACGTGATCTAAATTCTTGGAATCCATAGACCATAACCGAGCGTCGTCGCTTCGGAAAACGTGTTTTGGTCTGCAGGAATCTCGCGGCTGCTTTATGCGCGCGCAGTCAGCTGATCCACCGTGGCGCTGGCATTGCCGCGGCCGCGCGAGAAACTACAAAAGCAAGAGAGAAAGGTGCGTGGATCGCGGTTACGAATTTCCATTTCGCGCTCTTTGGCTTGGCGACCGCAAATTTTCGAAACGTAAACCGATTTCGTTTAATCGAAGTGCACGTATCTTTGCTGAGGGTTCTGTACCTAACTTCGTAGAATGAGTCATACACGAGGATATCATTAAGCGGCACAAAGAGAAGATTTCTTCGCAACCGGTAAATTTTTACGAATGCAAAACTGTTCCAAGCTCACTTGAATGCGAATGAGCGAGTGATTTTAACTTGTGTTTACATCGCGGAATAATAATGCCACGGTGCGTAATATGCAGTTTTTAACCACGTCACACGTCCCAAAGACGTTGTTTCTAGGAACCACTTACAAGGAGACGGCAAGGCCTTCGGGTCACCGATTTAGTTCAAATTTTGCAGGATGATAGATTTAGTTCTCCTGAGTTAGTTCCAAAAATATTTACGTCGGTTTAAATTTATATCCACGATTTTGAGTCATCCTGTATACATTCCACTGTGCGAGCTATCAGACACCTAGAAACTCGTGCTCAATTTCTCCCCAATCTTCGCTTTCTAGATCGACTAACACGAAGATTGAGATGAACCGAGCGTACCAAGTTCAAGTATCGAGTACATGTCAATGGGTTAATATACACGCCTTCTATGGAACGTGGGTAGCAGCAGATTCGAAGCTGAGGACACGACGTCCGCGATTGCCAGGTCGCGGTTTACCGATACCTCATGGAGAACCGGTTCCTGCGCCCTCAGAGTTGTCATGTGACACAGAAACGTGACGGGAGGATGAGTCGGTGCTATGCTGGTGGCACACATTTTGCCGCCGTTCTCCATAGCAGAATGCAACACACGTACAACGCACTTCCCTTATTCATTGATCTCTGCATCGATTTGTCTTGTCGCAATCGAGTTTCCTCTTCTGTAATCGTAGTCAATCCCAAGCTTCGACATGACGTGGTAGCTTCTAGTCACACGTCTACTTGCTCGTTCCTTATATTCGATCGTGCAAGTCGTATGTAGTGAGAGGAAATGGCAAAGATTTACGAGGTGTCTTCATTTATCATTTATCATCAATCCTAGCTGTATCTTTTTACGAATCTTTGATAGAGTGTTGCAATTCTATTTCTCTACGGCGATAGTAACATCCTGTATTGCACTAATAATACCGATTATCACTATGTAGGTGTCATCCCACGGATCTCGTAAATTATACACGA
>NW_016916911.1:36395-82841 GCF_001483705.2 Eufriesea mexicana | reverse complement strand
CGCTTTAAATAGCAGTTATGATGTTATTCATTTAATCTCAACGTCCGCGATAAGCATCGCGTTAAATCTCTCTATTTATACCCGATGGAGGATTTGGTAGCTGGACTATTGGAAAATGGGAAAGGATCATGCAGTTGTATGGCAATGAAAATTCAATGCACATCGAGTACGAGGCACACGAGAGCTGAAAGCGACTGTGGTTAAAGTAATAGACCGAGCACGATTCTCACTTTTGCAACGCGGATTTATTATCGGCAGTTTCAACGCCGTTTAAGTGCCATTCATCTTGACGATGGCTGGATCGTAACAGGTGAGAGAAACTAGCGAGAACTCGTTTAGAAGAACGCTCGCTGGCTACTCGATTTCGGACCATAGATTTGGCACAAGGTCCACGATGTGGCTAATTCTTTTCTGTCAATCAAAGATATCTAAAGATAGCTGAAAGCAGATTGTGCAAACCATGACGAGTACAAAGTGCAAGTTGCAAGACGTTTCCTGCTCAAATGAGAAACCCGAAATGAAGAAATGCCTCTTTAAATGAAATTTTTGCGTGCAATTCTCTGCATAAATTTCGATAGATATGTTCACGGTGGAATGTTCGTATATTTAAGTACTTGCAAAGCTCGGTATTTCAACATTATCGAGATCGCTATAAAAGTTAAGCCACCTACGAAACCAGTATTTCTCTTAACATTTCCCTAGACCTGATGTATACTGTATTTACAGATGGCTATGAAAAACGTTGCCAAACACTCGATCTATGCTAGTCGACGAAGTGTGAACAAGCATTTACGACAAACTTGCTTCGAAATATTCCCGTTTGCAATTTTAATAATCGCGCGTTGAATCTTCGAGAACTGCGCGGGATGACATTAATGGTGTCTCTGCCAAATCAGCCAGTTGAACTTCGTACAAAATCGTGTATGGTATTATATTCTTCTCTCGAACATCAGAAATAAGTTTTCTTGGAACATCCACCGAGCCTTTCCTGTGATCGCTGCTCCGATGCGTTTAACAGTGCGTGAAGAATTCTTTGGAGAGCATGCAATTTAACGCTATGATATCGGTCACCTGTGATCAGGAATTTTGACATGAAGCGAATTAAGATGTCTGAGTAATCGTGTCATTAGTAATAAATCCGTAGAGTCTCATCGTCAGCTAATTGTCACTATCGATTCAGGATTTATTCAAAATACATTTAATTCATCACTCGTTGAAAAATTTTGGGTTCATAAACATTCGCAGGTATGGAGGATTCTAATGTCATGAGTGATAGGCATCATGATAGATTCATAGTTTATTATAGGGGGTTGCAAATTAGCTCTGTCGACTCGGTACAACTTTAACTTGGTACAAGTTAAGAAAAAAATGTAGCACAATTACGTGGAAACATAAGTAATTAGTGGTCCGAGTTATATGTAAATTGCGTCACGTACCTGAATCCGGCGTGATCCAGAGTGCGAAAAAGGAGCAATTCTGGCGAATAACAGCTTGCAGGAAACAGCTAATCGGATATCACGGCCAATAAGCAACGTTGTACGATATCCTGTTAATGACTGGTGCCTTTTTGCACCAGATTAGGGGAAAGATTTCAGCGGAAAAGAAACGAGTTCACGAGCGTGAAATTTCTCCTCGATCGACTCGATTGCAACCTCGTTATCTATTTATTTGACATAAATACTCGTGGTGTTCGATCGGAATTAAACGCCATAAATCTGTCGACTTAATTCGTTTGTGATTTTCATAGATTCCGAATTGCGTATCTTTCTCCTTACCTTCGATTGCACTTTTTAATCTCTTCTCGATAGACCTTCCTAGATCTTCGTTAATAAGCACGATAGGATCACTTGTACGGTTCGATGTTCAAGATGGAACGTTGTTATGGGGATAATGATAGAGCTAGTGTTCACCTTCGAGATAACGGTTTCATCGTGAGTGTTTCTTCAATGACGATCTCATACTTCGTAAAGCTGTCCTACAAGCAGGAGTTTCGATGGTTAGGATAGTCTACAGAGCTATCTGGCATCCTTTAAAGTGGAATGCGATAACTTCTCACGATTTAATTGTAAAATTGAGAAATTATCTACTGGGAAGGCATTTAATTTTAGTTAGTATGCGCAGAGTATCAGAAAAAGGAAAATATATATTTAATTTTATAATTCATATATTTTATAGATTAAAAGCATCCTTTTGATTTGGACGTAATTGTAAGTCACTGTGAAAGATCAGGATGGAGGAAGAGATAGAAAATGCATTTTAAAATAGATGTTAAATTCCAGTGCTATTATTTTTGAACTATTATTCGTATGAGTTCGTAATGAGTATAATTTTATAATTTATGTATTTGGTAAATTAAAGCAAAAACTTGATTTGAATGTAATTATAAATCACAAATACGAGTGCTATTATTTTTCAATTATTCTTCGTTTGAGTTCGTAACGAGTACAATATTTTACGAGTTTCTAGTTCTAGTGCAAGGCATTGAGTTGCATCTGCAACGACAGACAGGTCCTCGGTGAAATACTCGAATGGTTTCCACGATCTTTTTTAACCCCTTGACTACGGCAGATTTTGATACGCAACGGCCGTATCATACGGCAGGAATTGAGTTACGATATGCGCCATTTTTGTGAAAACAAGCGCCCTCCGTGTCAGAAAGCTAAACTACACCGAGCGCCTATAGACGCCCTCCGTATCGCAAACGCAAAATTTCTAAACGCCTATAGGCGCCCACAGTAGCGAAGGGGTTAAATATAAAACTAATAAAATTATTTCGTTCCCTTGAAAGGACATTAAACCAATTACCCAACGCATAAATATTGCAATGCTGGTCTCGGGATGCACGGTTGATTTCGTTAATGAAAGGTTGGTCATGGAGTCGCCTCTGATCCCTCACGTGAACGATTACCGATCACGGTAATCGTGTCAGTTCTCCCTTTCCTTTCTTTTCCCCGATGAAAATTCCACGCCCTCCCTCTCTGCTGTATTCACCCATAAATCAAATCGAAAATCCCTTATCTCTAACTGCGAATATTACCGAGCCTCTGTTAGCCAGAAACTAGCCATTCACTCGTCGATGGTAAAATTTGTAAGCCTAGTAAAAGCGATCGGGGCCAAACCGTTTACGTTTTAGCATCGTTTCTGGCTCCGAAGAGAGTAGAACAACGAGTGCGAAATGTGTCCTTGCTGAAACTGCAATTATCGTCACGATCCTCTAGAACAGGTTCGAGAAAAGGAGAATTCGTCCTGTTCTATTCTACTCGCGGCGAGAGGAAAAGGCTGGACGTAATTTTACGAGCGATCGTAAAGTTGCATTTGAACGGGAGTTTCGAACGATCGCTTAAGTCGACTATCAAATCTTTCTACGAGCTGTGGCCAGACATCCGACGGGTTTACCGGCTGGGAGCTGCTAATCTTGAAATCTTATACCAGCGCGGGCTAACGGGTAGTAATGAATGAGGGTTTAAAGGAAAGTAGGTATCTCAACTTCTTCGGCTCGTAACTGCTGCACGGACAGAAATGTCTGGCCTAGAAATAGATGAAAAGGAGATCGGGGACAAAAAATGGCACGATTTTTTTTACATATGGTGTAACATTGCCATTGGGCAAACTGCTTAAACATTGTCATTAAAGGCTGCGAAATCGAGCGTGCCACCGTTTTCCCCGCTTCGTCGCTGTGCACCGAATCGCGCGAAGTGGAATCGGAACCGGTTCATACGTAGATTTCAGGTGGGAATGTAGATTTGTGCAATCGGTCGATCCCGCAAGCCGCTTGCGCAACCAGACACCACGAAATCAACTAATCAACGCAGAAAATTGAAATTGCCCGGTTAAATATCTCTTGCTGTTCTTCCTTTGATCGATGTTTCGCGATAATGAAAGTTGTAAGGTTCCCTCGATCTTCGTGTAGTGGCTTTCTCTATGCTGTAAACGAGAAAATGAACGAGGAGTATACCCCTTGGAAATTGTTGGATTATATTTTCAGTGTAAAGTCGAAGGGTTCGATTTAAAGTTATTCGTTGTCGAATTGTGCTTGTTAATAATGGAAACGAATTATTTCGAGCGTTTAAAAAGTTATGTCATTTTTGTTTGTTTCAGTCTCGGGTTTCTAATGAACGCAAGCACCATACCTCACGTCGACAGAATGTCAAACATCTACAACAACTCGGCGGTTCGATTTTACCATCATATATTCCACGACCTCTCCGGTAAGAATGATATAAATTATTTAAATGAGGATACTATCAGTTGGTAATATTAAATTCTATTTTTCAGATCCTCGGACAAGGGAGTGGTTCCTCATACCATCGCCAGTACCTGGTGCTAGTATCTTAATCGGTTATTTGTATTTCGTCCTATCATGGGGGCCGAGGCACATGCAGCACAGGAAACCGTACCAATTGAAGAACATTCTAGTCCTTTACAACTTCCTGCAAGTCCTACTCAGCACCTGGCTGTTCTACGAAGGCCTGGACGCGGCTTGGCTTCGAAAGTATAGCTGGAAATGTCAGCCTGTCGATTTTTCTAATACACCAGAAGCCCTCAGGGTATCCTCACTGCTTCTACATTGTCCATAGCATGCAATAATCTCTGTTCGATTTCTTTCATGAATTGTAACAGATATGAATATGTTCTAGATCGCCAAAGGCGTGTACATTTATTTTCTGGCGAAGATTTCGGAACTTCTGGACACGTTGTTTTTCGTGCTAAGGAAGAAAGAGAGTCAAATCACGTTCCTCCATCTGTATCATCATACCGTGATGCCAATGGTCTCATGGGGCGCCACCAAGTATTATCCGGGAGGACACGGTACTTTCATAGGTATGTATATAGTATGTATGTAGTCTACGTTTGCTTAATACTAGCATTGCAACCTCGTCCTCGATTCAATAATATTTGTGTCGTTCTTTTCCAGGCGTCATTAACAGCTTCGTGCACATAATCATGTACACGTATTATTTGCTAGCGGCCTTACTACCTCAATATCAGAAGTACCTGTGGTGGAAAAAGTATATTACGACTCTTCAGATGGTAAACGTATTTCCTTTGTAATAAATATAGTATCGTTGGTACGAATCGCTATATAACGACTCATCTTTACGTTGAACAGGGTCAGTTCTGCCTGGCATTCTTGCACAGTTGTCAGCTGCTGTTTTACGACTGCGACTATCCCAAATGGTCTCTCATTCTCATTCTGCCAAACGCGGTATTCTTCTACTTCTTATTCGCCGATTTCTACAGTAACGCGTACGAAGCTGATAAGAAGCATTCGAAATCGATAGAAGGCAAGGAGAACGGAGTCGCGAAGAAAGTGGCAAATGGGAACATGTACAACGGAAAAGGGAAAACGGACTAGTCTGGGACTGAAGGAAAAAGATACAAATGGCAAAAGATGGGAATTTTACCAGAATATTCATGTGTCGCTGTTAGCTTTTCGTTTAACGTGTCGAAAGTGGAACGTCGAAGGATCGGTAAAGAAACGACGATGCGTCACTTGGAATGTCTCAATGGATTTAGGTGACTGTGCTACTGGTACTTCGACGTCGATGGCTCCGTGGATCATACGATTGCACTTTTGACAACCAAGCTTTCTTCAGAATTTTCTACGCTTCCACCAGGAAAGCTGGAGAGACGAATTTGTTTCTTCTTATGTTGCTTATCCAAGTGGCGACGGAGGATATATGGTTACAGATGTCTATCGTTTCTCCTTGACTCCATGCAACGAAAAATCACAAGAATCTTTGACTGAACGCGTCAATTAAGCCCGTAACTGTTTAAGAATGTAGGTTTAGATCGATGGCGACGATAAAAATTTAGGAAGAATATACGTGCGAGTACTGTTTAAATTAGTATAGAATATATCTGATGATCAACTTGGATAAAGTTTGGTCTTGTAGATCTGGAATCACGAGTATTTTTGTCACAAATTGCATATAACTGAAGGCAGGAACCTAAAGATTTCAATATAGAAATACTTCCAATAGAGCTCTTTATTAAGTCTCCGGTTAGACAATAAATTGAGGCAAAAATTGAAGATTGTTCTTCCAAAAGCTTTAAACTACCAGATAGTTAGAAACGAGGTTAATATTAACTAGCATTTAAATGTCGGCTGGATCTCGATCATCTGAATTTCTAAGACTACCTAAATAGCAATCTTAAATTTAAAGTAACATTTAAAGGCTGTTCTACCAACTTTTTCATTACTCGACTTTCCACCGTTAAATCCTACTTTTCTTGAAAGGCCATTATATTTATTGATTTACGAAGCGCATTTTACGACGAAGGATTTCATAGAAGAAATTAAATAGGTGTTCCACTTCAAGTGCACTCGAGGCAAATAATCGAGAGTTTACGTCGATTATTGTCAATTAGTTATTAATCGCAGTTACGTCCCGTTTTTCACAATTACGCAAAGCAAGTAAGAGTCACCGATTATAGGTCAACTTTTTTTCGCCTGCGCATGATAAAACGATTTTATAAATGAAACGTATTGTATTTTCGAATCCCTACGATGTACCGAGTTCCAGCTATGTACCTGTTCAAGTGTTACGACTTGCTCCACTTTTTATCGATAGATTCTTAACGGTCAATTTTTTAAGATCAATTTGTCATGGTTTCAGGTGTAAAATTGTTGAACAAAATTCGAATTATGTTAGAGATCTCTGTTTATCTTGTATGCGCTTTGTCTAACTCTCACGCTTGGAATCCAGCTGGAAAGAGCATCTACTTTTCAACTTACAAACGAACGGAATTTGTATCAAATGTCAAATCTGTTTGGTTTCGATCTTCGTGGATTCTTAACAGACGATAATTAAAAAAGTTTGTTCACGGTTAATTATCAGCAAGACGTTAATGACTGATAACTTGGAAACCATTTGCGGTAGGAGGAAGAAAGCCTAGGAAATATGTCACGTTGTATACATATGATTTAACGAGAACGAATAATCGAATAATTCAGTCCAAAGAATATGGCTTTAAGCATACCTTGCGAGCTCTTTCGCAGAAAAATATTCGTTTTATGGTAGAAATTGATTGTCAAAGTTTGTAGAATTTTACAAAGTTTCCAATTGTAATTCCGAAATGGTTACTCGTCTTCTATTTATTTCTTTCCACGGTGTTTCCTTTGCGACGCATTTCGCAAGCTACATTCACACGTAAAAGGTGAACCTATCGCGTGTCTCCTAGTTCTAAACGCGAACAAATCATGGTGTGTAAATAGCGGCAATTGTCGGTTGCGTGGTGTTTCGAACGACGAACCAGCTTTTCGCAGAAGATACGCTCTTTGCTAG
This sequence comes from Eufriesea mexicana, assembly GCF_001483705.2. Taxonomy (NCBI): domain Eukaryota; kingdom Metazoa; phylum Arthropoda; class Insecta; order Hymenoptera; family Apidae; genus Eufriesea; species Eufriesea mexicana. The sequence goes on along the minus strand of NW_016916911.1, from coordinate 75,552 downwards.
AGATTCGATTCGTCGATCGGATCCAAACAAGATCACCGGTTATATCGCGATCCTTGTATCATATCGGTTGGCATGTGTAGGGTAGCATAGAATGAAGTTACGATTACTAAAGTTTTCTTTATCTTTCGTTACTCATTTGTGTTTATATATTTTTTTAACTTAGCTGTATCGTTTATTATTTACTGTACAAAATACTTGAAGAAAGAAAATCTTTCAAGAAGAATTAATCGGTTGTTGATCAACTTTATTGAATCCTATTTGCAAGAGGATTAGAACCCGATATTTATTTACCATTCTGAATAAAGGAAACAGTTAGTCGGAGAACGGAAGAGAAGAACGGGAAGAAGGAAAGAGAGCGCACCTCGGTCCATCGAGAGGTGCTCGAATAAATAATAACGGTGACGTGTATTTACATATTTTAACTGTGATCAATCTCTATAAATCATGCGGAATATTAACACGTGTCACGATTGACGACTATCTTATTGCGTTACTAACCGTCAAACGTGACAGATGTACGTTCCATCGAATTCGTTGATTCGCTCGAAACTCGAGAAATAAATTGTTAAAATTTTCGAGCGAATCAACAAGATACATTTTTCTTTTCTTTTTTAGACACATCGTGAGTCGATTTCTAATTTTTCACGCTTCAAGCATGTGCGAGTACACAATGATTTTACATGTTTACGGAAGTCGACTCACGATGCGTTCACAAAGCGTGTACGAATTCATCAACCTTTGTTTACAAAAAGTCATTCTCGATAAAACATCATATCCTTCCGAATTAACGCTGAGGTAATTCCAAATTGGATCACACATCGATGCGAAGTTGGTGAAAATTAAAAAGACTACTTTAATACTAAACCCACCATGGCCAGTCAAATGATATGGATAAAACGGTTTGTATTCAATGTCAACGAAAGGGATAGATGTTGAAAAATTGATTATTTATATATCACGTGAAAAGTTGCAAAGTCTTGCGAAGAAAGCGATAGCTTGAAAGCGATAGACCTTGGTAGGTTTAGCGTTAATATAAAATCACGTAATCGAGATGTAAAGACGAAAAATTTCACGAGTAAAATTTCGACAAATTTTCTTCTGTCAGAAATTCGTCGAAGACACGATTGTTCAGAACGGAAGTAACAAACGATGGTAATCTCGTCTGCGAAAGAAGAAACAGTTACCGTTGTCCGGTACACTCGCATGGCAGTGGTCTAAAAGGCATGATTCCCCCTGAGTTCGTATTTTCAGATCTTAGCCCACTTCGTTTGACAGCGAACGCCTTTGGGGATTTGGGTTTGGTCAAGACTTCGTTGTCCCTCTCCGTGCACGGATCGCCGCTGGACCTATTGGCCTAGATCTGGAAAAAGTCCGTTATTCGTCGAGATCTTAAGTCAGATTCATCGAAATCGTCTCGTGCAAACGGAACACGACCTCCACTCCCTTTAGCCTTAATTGGAGCTGCTTCCTAGTGTCTTCCATCGCCTCTTGGCATACTATGCCTTTATTACAACCTTTGTTTCACCTTTTATTCTCAACTTTTTCTCTAATGATCTTGTTTAATTTTTCTCTTTTTAGAAAAATTTCCTTTCTAGGACGAGTGGTATCTGATATTTGTTCGATCGAGGTGCCAATGACAGCGGCGTTGGGTTGATGAATTTGGTAAATATTACACTTTCTTTTTTTTATAGGCTTTTCGGTAAAAGTCACTGAACAGGTAGATGAAGATCACCACGTTGGTCATGAAGAAATACGTGAGAGCTTTTGGCACCTTGCAATCCATCGCGAGGATCATCATTAAGTATCCGAGCATAATTACGAATTGTATCTGGCATGAAGAATAAATACTTCAATGAGAGTGTTAATTTCTAGAAGAGTGTTAAAGTGTCGTTTGGAGAAAATATTACCAGCTGAATCCAGGTCATGTATTTCTTCCACCACAGGTATTTCCTGTATTCAGGGCCCAGAGCTGCGATCAGGTAGTACGAATACATGACAATGTGCACGAAGGAATTCAAAAAACCAAGTAGAGCACCTTGCTCTCCGGGCAGAAACTTGAGATAACACCACGAGAATACCGAGGTCATCGTATGGTGGTAAACGTGCAGAAAGGTGACCTGATTTTGCTTCTTTCGGAGAACGAAGAACACCTTTGAAAGAATGAAATTAAAAATTTCCTGTATGTTTTACACTTGACACAGAGCTGTCTATTGAAACGCTTACCGTGTCCAGAAGCTCAACGAGTTTAGCGATGAAATACCACCAAGCTGCTTTCGTTAGCTGTCTCACGTAAAATATGCGTGGTATAATGCGAGAGAAAGATTTCAACACTGATTTACTAGAGTTTCACTTACTTTTCTATCAACTTACCGCGGCTTGGACGTTCAAGTCCGTAGGTGTTCGATTCGAGTTGTTGCATTTAGGGGAAAACATGAGCAGTCCTACACCCGGTTCCAATGACTGTTCAAATAAGTTTCAACGGGGCACGTGAAAAATAATTAGCAAGATATGTAAAACAAATAACTTGAATTATTGTGATGAACATATGCATATCAGCCACGTCGATGATCCTTACCTTAAGCGTCAACCAAATACTGAAAATCACTTGAAGCGCGTTGTAAGCGATCAAGAGGGAGTTCAATTGGAAAGCTGGCCTCTTTTCCATCATTTTCGGTCCAACTTTCAAAACGAACGCCAAGTAGGTCCCTACGATGCACAGCATTGGACCAGGGGAGCTCATCATGGGCCAAGAATCCACCATGATTTCTGAAAAATATAGTTAGCGTAAATCCCTTACCGACCGTCCAGAATATACGAAAGTATCTCTCCTATTTATCATCTAAATTCTTTTTCTTCATACTAAAGCATTCGAATCCTTCGAATTCGAGTCCGAAAGCTGAATTTGCATAAATTAGCATTGCCATTGACTCGAAATTTTTCAGAAAATGAAACTGCTTCACTATGTTACGCACAAGATAAGTTACATTGACCTCGATGAATCGAACAGCGTGACGCGAAAAGAATTCTATTTACGTCTTTCAAATTTGACGTTATCTTCCTGCTAGACGATGTTCACGCAATTACCTTTGTTGGCCTCCAGAATTTCATTGTAGTTGTTGACTACCAGACGAATTAGATTTGACATGCTGGCTAATTTGCGTATCCTCTCTCAAACGCGCTGTGGATGCAGAAAAATTCGTTTATCGGCAAAGAGAAGGGGAACTGATGAACAATTGTAAAGGAAAATTTAGATGAACTTGATGGAAAACATAACGTGACTTAACCAACTTTTTCATGAACGAAATGTCATTTGCAAATCCATGGGATTGAAATCGGATCAAACTTCACACCTTTCGTGTGTTTAAGTAGAATAAGACTTCACCTCGAATCTTCAGGATTTCCTCATAAATCTTCTACGTGATAAGTCAGGATCTTTTCTCGTTGGATCGAATGCTGCGTTGGAGTCACTTGCACCCGATGAGTGCTTCCTCTTGGCCTCTTACACCGATTATTTGCCAAAGTCCCTTTAAGAGCGTCCGCTCGAGAGGAGTAGATGATGTAGGAGAAGCCGCAAACCAAAAACTGATCATCTGTCGACGAAAGTAGCCACCAGGATGACCAAAACCTCAATCCTCTTTGTCTGCCCCTCCACGAGGTTCGAATACCCTGTAAAATCGAGACTTCCGTTGCTCGATGGGGGAGCAGCTCGGCGAAAGAGGTAGGGATAAAAGACTAGGTCGTGAAACAAGTAAATGTGAATCATAATGAGACCTGTGCAACATGTTTCTATTGAACTGTTAAGTAAAGTTTTAGATCAGCTTGTTGTTCGATTAGGGGGTGGGGAAAAGTTTCACCCCACATTTTGTAATTAGCAAAAGAAAACATGGTTTCCAATTCTTGGATGGAGTACTAATGTTGCCGGATTGAGACTTTATGTTCATTGTATCTGCGTTCGAAACTGTAGTGTGAATTTTCGAACGCGATTAGTGCATGGAGATAACGATTGGAGGTATAACGATATACAAGAAATATCTAAGATGGACCAACTGCGAGGTAGAGACTCGGAGAGTTATCAAAAAGTCAAAAGTAAAGGTCACAGGAACCTGGACGTTCGTTTGCGGCATGACTATTTGCGAAATTGGCGAACGATTTGTTTGCCCGGAATAAAGAGACGTGAATCGGCACAGTAAAGAAAATGACTCGGAGTGTGAGATCGTGTTTGCCCTGTTAAACTTTTCATAGACGTGACACCATCGATTGTTGCGCAGCAGAGGTGACTTAATTTTGCGACTATTACGACAGTTCAATATTTGCATCGAATCACGATACTCGTCGTCGGGTAAACGTGATAAATGCGTTGACGTTTCAGCAAATCTGCCGATTTGATGTGGTTAAATATATTTTGCATCCAACTCGCCATTAACCGTGACTCCTCTCAGATTTGTTAACTGGTTACCAATATTTGTTATTAACAGAGTCGATCAGCATAATTAAAGACGTTACCTATTTCTTTGCGAAATGTGTTTCGCATCCACATCGCGCGTTACATTCTGAGGTGCTCTTCTTCATAGATGTAATTCCCCGTGGTAATAAAACTGCAAGTAGAACGAACGGCAAATATATCCACGCCTTCCTTAATAGTGGCCTGGTTTTACCATTAGAGATCACGTCGTCGTAAATCAATAATTTTTAAATAGTATACGGATATACAGGTACGCGTCAATGCCTCGTAAATCGCTATCCTGAATGTTTCTTCGGCGGCTTGTAATGGCGGTCCGGCCAATGGCGCTAACGCGTTTGCAAACGCATTACGAACAAAATCATTACAAACTCCTTACAGGGGTTTTCTAATGTAGGTACGACGAAGTAAGCCAACGAGACTGTTCAAGATATACAAGAAGTTCACGAAACGGGGTCAAAACATACAGAGGTTTTGCAAATCAATATCCCAACCGGAATTCCTGAAAGACAATGTCAATAATTATGTCGGTACGTGAAAGGAAAAGAAGAAATAAATTCAGTCGCAAAGTGATTTGTATGCGTTGAAATTTTCACTCGGGTAATATTTACTTTATCGTACAATAATATCGATTATCCATTGATCTAGCTGGATGCTGAGCACATGTATACGTAATGTACGTCGATAACGCATTTCAGGTTTCAACAGTCGATCCATTTCTAGTTATATTCCATTTTTGACAGTTTCACTGCATCTCGTCATCGAATTTACTTTTAACCTACGTATGTATGTCAGAATCGCATTAAGTTCCATTCATCTTGGCGGTATTTCGTAAGTAGTCGAGAAATGCTAACGGAACAACACTTTCCAATGTCAAAAACACCACTTTCCAATGTAACTGTTATCCATGATGAATAACTATTACTTGTGCCCGCAGTCGTAAGATAAAAATGTTTCGGTGCGAAGAAATTCCGAAATCGACTCATAGGTGGTGCATAGAGCGATGTTGTGCCGAGAGGGTAGAGACGAAAATGGCTGCATAGTAAGAAGATCGTCGTTGAACGCGAGGATGAAAGTTTCTATTTATCAGTTATGTAATGAGCGGTGCGCGATCTGTCGGAAGGAGTAGGTCAGAGAAATAAAAACGGAATTTCTTTCCACTTTTAGACACGATTAATTTACCTAAAACTGAATGGTAATGGTAAAGTCACGCATCGATAAAAACCATTGTTGTCTTCGCAGCCCAGAGCGCTGGCACTTTTGGATACAAAATAGAAGAAGCGCGATCGCGCCTCTTGGCACCCAAACGGTAAGCGATATAACGGCACTAGCTTCCTAAAACTCTTGTCACGTGCCTTTTTTATCTCGTCTCTCGACGCAGTTTTACCTTTCGCCTGGACCATCCGTTAAAATGTCAGGAAAGTAGGTCAACTTATTCGAACGGGTCCTAACTCGATTTCGCATTTGTTTTTATTAATTTCCGTATTTTTTGTTTAAATAGGTTAGGATGTCACAGAGATTAGAGTAAAGCGCGTGGTCACTGTTAGAAAATGATTTAGTGACAGATTTCGATCGTTACCCTTTTGATATAGTGTATGCTCGAGAGAAGACAATTGTACGTGATCGATTTTGATCATTGAGTCGCATGAAGTTGATGCAATGTGAACATCGTACGGATATTGCCTTGTGAGACGAGTTTATTTCTTTTCTAGGATTTCCTTCGTGGCACGTGTTTATGAAAAGTTGATTGCTCGTGAAAGGCAACAATTAAGAACGATCCAGATCGAGTTTCGGATTGAAGCGTGCCGCTCCATGTTCCAGATGCTCCGAATTTTAAATGACTGACGGTGATATAGATCCTATCTCATTTAAACACAAGGAATGGTATGTGGGCCGTAGTAAATATACTTGCGGCTAGTGAAATAAATTTATATAGAGAAATCGATGTAAATCATCGTTTTCTTTTCAAACATCTGCCACGTTTACTTATTACGCTTAAAATTAAATTATTGTGCAAGATGTCTTTTTCGATTTCGTGTAACCTCGTATAACCTCAAATTCACGTGTCCATGCTTAAGACCTTTAAGCAAACGTTCCTGAATAACATCAAGTAACCTTGAATGAACCTCGTGTATTTATTTACAACACTGATTGATTACAAGTGATCGATTAGTGACAACGCTCGCGCGCGCGCGCATCGTGGTCATTAGGTTGTCGCTTCCGAGAGGAAAGAATTTGCTTCCAGCGCTCTAACGTTATGCGTCGTCATTCACTTATTTCTATTACCTTTAAAACACAGTAGATTATCGCATGAAATACGCAGGTATCCGTTAGTGTTCGCAATCGCCATGGTTTGGCAAAGGTGTATAAGTAGCGAGAGATGACTAGTGAACTTAAATACAAAGATGAAATAGAGAATAAGTATTCCGCTATTTTTAACATTAAAACTACCATTGATTTGAGATTTTTTTTTCCAGTTAAAGTATGCAGTTACTTTTGATAAAATTATCGTTGACTTATGTTGAGATGGTAACGTAATATATCTATTTATTTTTGTTATACCGCTTGTTATTATTATTATTGTTATTATTATTATCCTTGCATACTATATTTAAATGCACATTACAGGTCAGTAGCTCTAATGTTAAAACAACAAGATTCTGAGTTTCGATACGCATGATCTGTCTTATCTACGAGGGGATGCTTTGAAAGCCACTTGAATGACTTTCACCGGATGCTCCAACAGCAATGAACGCGTTTAAAGGGAATTTTATGTGTTCCCATCAATTTTATATCGTAAAGGAGTGATATGATTATTGGGAATTTCCATCACATCCTGATCGCCTGTGTCTATGAGAGAGGGAGATTACGATCGGGTCCACCATATTTTATTGTTCATGCTGATATAACCTCTATTGCGGACCTAGATTAAATTTACGTCTAAATTTTTGCGTTACTTGACTGTCAAAGATATATATGAAATATCCAAAATATTGATAAGGGTTGAAAACGTAAATTTCTGGTATAAGTATCTTATGCCTTACATGCCGGGAAGGGAGCGAGATGTCCAAATGTGTGAGGTTCTAACACGTGGAACATTGCTATTGACTCTTTAACTTCCCGTTCGAAATGTCCGTTGTGACACCGTTCGAGCTGCTTTTTTGCCTTTTGATGTATACCCTGTAGTAGAAATCGCCGAACAAAGCGATCATAAAGAAATTCTGTGGTATCATCACTGTTGCGGTCCATTTGGGGAAACCACAGTCCTCCGACCAAACCAAGAGTATAAAGTGGAACAATATTAGACAGAATTGAGTGATCTGAAGTTGTGTCACGTACTTCTTCCACCAGGGTTTGCTTATTTTTAGCGAAGTGGCCAGGTAGTAGCTATACATTACTATGTGGACGAAACAGTTTATAGTACCTACGACAACAGACACATTCGATCATCGCAGAAGGCTTTTCCAACATTTATTTTTTAATAATTATATTCCAAGGGAGAAGAAAGTATCAAGCTACTTACCTAGAAAGGTGATATGACCTCCAGCCAAAAACTTGGTACATGCCCACGTGCCAATGGCCATGCCTGTGTGATGATAAACATGAAGGAACGATATTTGTTCTTCCTTTTTTCGAAGAACAAAGAAAACCGTGTCTAGCAGGTCTATGAGCTTCACTATGAAGTATAACCAAACGACCCAAGATATCTGCGTTTCAAGTAATGCATTGGTTCAGTCTCCGAGGAACGGTGAGGATAGAACGTAATTAGGACAGAATGGAAATCTAAGTGTATATACCTCGAGCGCACGAGGAGTATAGGAATAGTCCACTGGTTCGCAGTAAAAACTATAGTGGTACAGCCAGGCCAAATCCAGTGCCTGAAATTACAAATATAAAATGAACTTTTTCCAATTGCTGTATTCAATGAGCTGCATTTAGAAGTTTATAATAGGTATTTGACATTTCAGAAAAAATGTCTACTTGTGTTACCTTATAGAATACGTATGAACATAATACTATCTGTATCAGATTATATATCTGCATGACGACGTGTAAATCGAAAGGTTTCCTATTCTTCATGATGTTAGGTCCCAATTCGTGGATGAAGTACAGGTAAAACGCTACTATACTCAAGCAACCCCATGGTGAACCGATGAGGAAGTAGTCTTGCGTTCGCGGATCTTTCGGAGACAAAAACAACTCACGTAACAAACTTGCACCTTTTAACTTATGTAAAACAGATGAATGTTTTGGTACCTGCTAGTTCTTCGTTAATGTAACGATAACCGTGATAGATTCGCCGTATTAATGTCGCCATGTTGGTGTAACTCGACAGCTATTAGGATTCGAGCGTTTCTCACAAACGTAGGATTAGCGTCTTTCATAAGATTGTAACAGAGATTGTAGGTTCTTGATAATATTGGTTCGACTAATAGTAATGGAAGTGTCGAACCTAGTCTCTATTTATCAAGCTTCGCGTATCATCGGCAATGTACGAAAGAAGAAAAATAGAGAATCACACACAATAAGGAATTTAAAATGAAACGAGAGCTCCGTTGAATTTTGCTAAGCCGAGGATCCACAAATCAAATAACTTGCTGTCGATCGTCAAAGTCACTATTCGGAGTCCTCTGCACCCAACTAATCCCGGTGAAAAGTCCAAGCAGACTGTTGAAAGTGATTTCTCCAGTCATAAACACTCTTGAACCATACAACGATTGTATTTTAATGAATCGTTGGAATTGAAACAAAGCTGGCGAACGCTACATATTGCCGCCTAGAGTCCAACTTCTTTGACCTCTTTCGTTCGAGGGTGTACGACCTTACAGCAAACTGAATAGCACCTATATTATTTTCCAATCGTAGAGGAATCTAATTTACTATTCTAACTATTATTCTAACAATCATTGTTAAGTTTCATTTTGGTGTAAAAACATTTTAATGAAAATTTCGACCATCGACTGGAATTCCACGTTGCGTTACTCCATCGCGTCATTTATTATAGAACGTTTATAATTATTTACAATTTTCTTTCACGTTTTATATTTCGAATTATGTAATTCGACGCACAAAGAAGTTCTATATCAAATTACGTCAATGCGAATATTGAAAGTAGGTCATTATTCCAAGTCTCTTTTTGTTTTTTACTGCTCCCTTTTTAACAGCATTACGAAAACGGAGGAAGCAAATGGTACGTTTAATAGTTAGCAAGAAACGCAATCGCATATGCATAATTGTCCAATGGCAGTACATTGCAGGTGGTACAAGCGAATCGCGAAATTGCCGCAATCGTGGCAGACGTCCGGAACAGAATATGCAAACAGTCTCGCAGCTATGAAACTTTGCATCATTTTGCAATACTAGACACTTCTCGAACTCTTGATAGCTGCAAAAATCCGTCCTGAAATTGTTTGATTATAAATATTGCCTTTTCTAACCTATGCTAGAGAAAAATAAGAAATAGTCTAGTTATCAATTGAAACATTGTATTCGGTCTGTTCGATTAAAAGGTGTTCCTCAAAATTCGTTGAAAAATGGATTTATTCAAGCTTTAAAATGCGTAGGCATATATAGTATGCTTTGAACTAAAATACAATTATATTATTAATACATCCAGTCATCAGCATCAACGATGACGGATTGACATGTCCGAGGCATACTTTCCGACAAGTTGATGGCATATTCTTGCGGTAGGGATCTTCAAATTCAACAATGTCTTTCCGTAAATTCCAGTCTTCGTCTTTTTCCATGAACCAATATTTGGCAGATGGCTGTAATGCATTTTTATATATTTTAAACATTTTTTCGGCGTCTAAATTATCTTCAAAAGTGTGCAGAATGTCGTCTTCTATTTCATACCTCACCACCCACTTTCTGACTAATGTTTCTGATTTGCCTGTATATTCAGCAGCGACAGAATGTGATATTTTCGGCCCTTTTTGGGTGATTACAGAATAACGCTGCTTCAAGACGCGATGAATATGCAGCTCTCATGATACCTTTCCAAATAATGCTTATAGACTTTGTCGTTTAGAATCAGAAACTCGGAGAAAACTGAATATTTTTCTCTAAAACGTTCAGAGGAAAGCTATCCTTTACTGGATGCCACAAAAATTAAGTGGATAGCGATTGACTAAGTGTGTGTAAAGCCCAACACATTATTATCGGACAGACTGTGCACAGAAAAAAGTGTGTTTAATCTATCAATTATTTGACATTTGCATACAATAAGAGAAGTCATTGACCGTAGAAGTTTATAACGTCGCCACGTATTTTGAGAAAAGTAACGTAATCCAAATTTTATTGCAATGTTATCAACACTTTTGATGACAAATTTTATTGCAATTTAAGAGATTACGAATTTTCGTCTATTACCTTTTTTTCACGAATGACAGTTTATATTCATACGTTTATAGAGATGTTTTAATATAAGAATTACTTGCTAGGTATGTGTACCTGCACCCAGTGTACATAAGTAAGAGTAATCAGTATTACGTTAAAACTAAATAAATTGGTAAAGTATAAATAATTATATTTCTATGTTAATAATAGCCATTATTAATTTTAGTAAAAGCAGCCGAATGTCTTGGGTAGTTACAAAAGGAGGAAATCTGGGATCAGCTATTTATACTAGTTTGGTATGAATCAAGTAATAAAGTAGTACTCTAAAAGTAAATATATATATATATAATATCTGTAATAAATAAAGATCAATATTATTCTTCTAGGAACAACATGCCTTCAACAACTATAAAAATAAAAAGTCCCGAATCATCCATTTTGATCAGTTTGATAAGTGAACATCAATGAGGTATCCATATCTGAGAATGACGTACTATTGTAAATCCAGCACAACAAATTCGTTTCCATTTTTAAGGCCCGTCGAAAGAAAAGTTGAAGTATCATATCGCTTTAATTGAATACAATAAAAAAAAACTAACTTTCTTGTCTGTTGTTACATTAACAATATCTTTTTCTTCGTGTCACCGTGACATGGAAGTTGTTTTTAATCGATATGATATTTCAATCGATCGAATGCGCGCGTAACAGGTCACTTTTGACGTATCTCATTTTGTCTGTATATTGTCAGTAGACAATTAATACGATGGAGAAACTACGATCGGAACATCGATTGACGTCGACGTTCTAGACAATTGTCGAAAACTCTAATAAAACGTCACCGATGAAAGTCTATTATGCATAATCCATTTCACTTGCTAATCAGCTGCGTAAAGAATCAGTAATGACCGTGGCCGTGTATACCAAAATTTATTGTAAACCGATTCGGGTTTTTAAAACTACTGCCAGAACAGCTGTCCCTGGGTCACTCGCAAATTCTTTTCGGCGCTCTAGCTTACCGGCATCGAGGGGTCCATTATTGAATTAATTTATTTCTATGAATATGAAATGTTAATCTCCTTACACTGTTTCATATTATACCCGATATTCGAAACATTATTCGGTGATCATTAGATAGACACACAGTAGCATGAATGTACTATAGCACTGAGCATGTATACATGGATTAAACGCAGATATACATTTATTTACAGGAATTGTACAAGGTATCTTCAAACAGGTCTCGCAAGTAATCGTTGACATATGTAGTAAACACCATGTATAATTTCTAGAGATGATAATGTATTGACGAATGGCATTTTTAAAGTGAAGCGGATGGAGAGGTCCCGCGGGTCCCACGGTCGTGACCCTTAACGACAAAAGGACATTGACCAGCGTATAATCGAGGATCCGCTAGCCTTCGATGAGTATGTTATATATTTCGAATTTTTTTTCGTCGATATCAATGGATGGTCGTAGGAATGATCGTAGGAACCTCACGCGAGACCGGAGAATGAAGAAAAAACTTTCGAACGTTTACCGAAAAATATGGCTTCTTTATTACACATGTATTTCGATGTCGGTGTGTTAGTAATTCAATGATACAATTACATTCGTTTTGGTTCGTAAAAAATCGTAGACCTCTCCACTCTACTCGCTACTCTAGAAACTATTTTAATGCGAGCAATATTCACGATGATTACATGATTGTCAATTATCCTATAATTTTTAGAACTGGATCTTGTGTTTCGTACTACATTTTGAACATGCCTTATTGAAATGATGTTTCCATGAAAAAATTATCCAATCAAATTTTGACAAGTTTATGCGGCTTATATCGTTTGATAATGCTGAATATCCGTTTAGATTGCTTACTTTAATATTTCATTGATCTTGTTTTGCAATTAGATTTGTTGAAAAGAATATTTATGAGAAACCGATGCCTTTATACCGTGACTCGTGTGTATTGTGCACTTTCATATAAAAATTAGTGTATCAAATTGTCATGGAAGTTTCATTTATGAATATTATTGTCGATTGTTGTTCTGTAAAAGAAATGTAAAAAAATATTGCGAATTGAAACTTACATTCGAAGGAAGACGATAACTGTACTTGTTGCACTGTTTTATCGACGATTAGAGAGATTCGATGTGACCGATCTGAGAACCGGATCAACTGGTAATACCTTCGATCGAGCGGTTCCTTTATTACCGACAGCAATGACTGAATATTATCATCTAGAACTAACTTCTTTATCGATTATTACTTTTCTTTCGTTTTACTTTTCCTTTCGCGACGCGCTACAAATATCGAGTTAGGCGCCTAATTTAAAAAGAAATTGAGCTTGTACATGAACGTAAGTACGTAAACGATTGAGCGTAGCTATTATAAAATAACGCGGAGAACAGTCGATAAGAAGGTAAATATTCTTTCCTGTCCTCTGAAGACTTAGCGTACTTTACGAAAGATCGTTCCATTCCCGAGATGGGAAAGTGAAATCGATCGACCGATAATAAATATCCGACAGTCCTATTTATCTACGTTAGAGAGGTATGTATACTAACGAACATGAATGTTCCTTCGTAACGAAATGGTGCGCGATGAACGAAAACCAAACCACGTGATCGATATCTACTCATTCCACTTTCCTTGTCACAGTGATCTTCGCGTTTTTCTCGAATGCTTTGTTGGTTCGTTGCTTACTCTTGATGTAATTTTCGATATAGAATGATCCAAACATGTAGATAAATATCACCGAGTTGAGCATAAGTAAGAATGCCATAGATTTCGGGAAATTACATCCGTTGAAGAAGATTTGTAAGTTGTGAACGAAAATCATACAAAACTGAATCAACTGCAAAGAGGTTAAGTATTTCTTCCACCACAGGTATTTGTTCATGTGCGGTCCTATCGAAGATAGCATGTAGTATAGGTACATGATGATGTGAATGAAGGCATTGATGACGCCCAAAAACGTAGCATGGCCATTAGGCAGAAATCTGGTTCCGATCCAAGCGCATATGGGCATCAGAGCGTGGTGATATACATGAAGTCCAGAGATTTGGCGATTTTTTTTACGGAGGACAAAGAACACCGTATCCAACAGTTCTATTAATTTGCACATGAAATAAAAGTGTACAATGCTAGCCATCTGGAATTAAATTTATGAACGTAATTAATTTAATTTAATTAGTCATCAGTATTTATATGTCTATTTAACGAATTATAATCCTATTTGATTTATAGCGAGAAATACCCTTATAGCTTGTGGACTGTCCGAATAGTCGACGGGCTGACAGAAGTAATCGTAGTCGTACAGCCATCCACTCATCAGGCCTTCGTAAAGGAGGTACATGCTAAGCATTACTTGTATGAAGTTGTACACAATCAGAACGTTCCTTAAGTCGTACGGTTTTTTGTCTTTCATGTACCTTGGTCCAGCAGACACGGAAAAGTAGACATAACTGACGAGGATTATCATCAGTGGACCTGGCCCTGATGCCAAGAACCAATCCTTTGTCTTTGGATCTAGAATTATTTGACATGGTAATGCACGGTATTATCTACGTCGTTTATAGAGGTGTGGCTATTTCGAAGAACATAGCATGCTCGTAAAATCAGCCGAGCCTAAAAGTATCGGTGTTTCGACCTATGCAAGAATGATTTGAAATATTTACGGTGCGATAAAGCAATCGAATTCCTTCGTTGATATTGCTAACAAGGGTTTGTGAAAAATTAAAATTCTTTTGAAATAAATACGTATGTAACGATAGTAAATCGACGGTAAGTACAATAGTTGACGACCTAAATCGAAATGGAAAGTAATCAACAAATTTTCTCCTTTCAGTGCCTGACGTTACGCATTCATAAAGAACAGCTACCAGCTGTAGTTCTGAATGTACAACAATGGCTACATCAACGGTCTTATTTCGACATGGAACGGAGCTACCATTAAGGTACCATAATTTACGAGCACGCTATATTCTTCAGTCACACACACGTATCATGTATACAAATGTTTCTTACGATTTTTATTGTACATAAGGTCTTTATACCATTCCACGATGCCCGACATTGTCTCTGATTCCTAGTGATTGGACAAATCTGAAAGAAAGACAGCATGCCTTCCATTGATCTGGTTATCCTTGCATTGCAAAACAAACGATAAATTAAGCGGATTACTATAAACGCAAATAATCTTTATGCGGCTGACACTAATCCCGATGGTAAAGTGATTTATGAGAATTCCGTGTTGTTAGAGTATAATTGCCTTAGCAGGATTGCCACTTAGCAATCGAAGTCTGGTCGTCCCTGGAGCCAGTCGCAACACGTTCATCAATGAGCATCTTTGACGAACCTCATTGGATGGTGTCGCTAACAACCGCGTAATAACGAGGAAAAATTCCTTCGTTAGAAGCTAATAATAATACGAATAACCGCCGTTTTGAAGAGGACGCCGCTTTCGAAACGTTCGACCGAGGAATTCCGCTTACCAAACAAGCACCAGCTTCTTATATCTCACGTGTATAAATAATGATGCAAGAGGACACCAGCGAAAGGGAAACGTGGATAAGCAGCAGGAAGCTGAATTACTAGAATTGTGATAACCTCCTTCTTGTGTTTCATCCTCGGGAAGGAAAGAAGCAACAGAACGAAAGCACGTCCTTGGACCTCAGCCGAAGGCACTTGAATAGTCAAATTGTATTCGTGCTGTTCTCAATTATACGCTCAGCGATTGTCTGGAGAATGCAATCAGCGTGAGTATAACCAAGTTGTTATTCTTAAAAATATTTTTTTTTCATGTGTGTTTATGACCAAACATATCGGCAGAATATCATTATTCTATAAGTGATTTTCCGGGTAATTAACGAAACCTTTGTTACTCCGGATGCCGGTGACCTCGCGAAACGCACGATGACACTGCGTGATTTATTTGGTCAAGACTCAATTGGCTCTTTTTTGATCGATCATGTTGCAGAAAAAACTGTTCAAAGTTGAAGGACAGAGAACATTCGAAGAGTCGAGAAACAAACTTCCTTGTTTCAATCGAAATCCCGTGTCCGATTGGACACTGCCATGTAACACGGATTCGTAGATCATTCTAGATCGAGGCACGTGCCATTGGAACGCTATTACGAGCAACCGTTCATTCTGTCACAGACGAGAAAATTCCAATATTTCTATAACGTTATTCACACATTGCTTGGACCTTTATATAAAGAAAAAAACGGTGCAATTAGTCTAAGACTCTTTGCTCTGCATTGTTAATCGTAATATGAATAATTGCTCTACTAGATAGGGTACAATGTATCCAACTCTAATTGCGTCCATTGCATGCGATTAATCGAATATGATAAATTATATGCGAGACACGTATTCGTTGCGAAAAAGGAACCATAAATTGAATCGATAACAAATAATGATTGCAACACGGCAATAATTGCGAAATGCTGATACAGATGGCGATGTCGAAAGTGAACGAGATACGAAGCGGTCGAAATCACGGAACAAAGAATTGCTGGAGGTCACGATGAAGGAAGAGAAGACGGAACCGGTACTCTAGGTATAAAATATCGTCATGTGCAAGGGATGCAGTTTGATAGTTGGCTTACAACGTGCACACCGAAGGAGGGCAGGAACCTCTCTGGTGAATACCCGTTGCGAACCAAGGTGAACCGGATCGTTAATGCGCTGCTGTTTCTTCTGGACCCCTTTGCCCCAACTTCGGTCGTATACCAACGTTGGGACCCTCTCGTTATCTCCTCGTGTCCTTCAACGGTCAACCAAAAGACCTCGGCTAGCGTACAATGCTCCCAAGTTTGGGGCAACAACCAACGAATTTCTGAACCTTAAGATTCCATCTTCGCGTCTCTCTTTAAAATTCCTTCCTTGATAAATTTTTGGCTGCAGCTTCGAATTCGTGGAAAGTAAATTAACCATATGACAGAGGGAGTGTTTAACGCTGATTTTCCATTTCATCTTATCTCCTCGTGTTTTCAAACGCACGTCTTAAGATCCTCTGCTCGAGTACGATGCCCCCGAGCTTGGGACATCAACGATGGGATTTTTCCCACTTCGGATACTCGTTTCTCTCCTTAACGTTCCTTTCCTGATAAGGCTATGGCGAGCAGCTTCGACTTTGTAGGAATTAAAGCGCTACAGATCCAAATTCGAAATACGATCGAGCCATGTAACACAAAGCAGAGTGCATGCTTGAAGCTGATTTCCGCTTTCATAGGTTGTCAAATGGGAGACGTATGACATATCGTAGAAGACTCAGAAACGAAACGAGAGCACCGTTAGACACGGTAGTCTCGACAAATTCGTTTCGCAATCGCAACACTGTCGTTGGAAACTCGGTGAACAAGTCGTTTGGTTAAATTATTCATTCGCGGGCGTTGTCCTTTGAGTTCTTTGCGAAGTTCTTTTTGCTAACGGTCAAACGTTCGTATTTCTGTTGCAGATGAAAAGAGAAAAACCTAGGCCAGATCAACGTTCGTTCAGAAGTGGATGTAGCCCGGCCAGACTGGCGGAGATCTCGCAAAACGAGCGATACGAACGATTGCAGGACTTGGGATTAATTAGGATTGTCCCAGGAAAGATAGGGATACGAGACAGATACGATTCGTGCGTCAGGGTTCAAGGCAGGTGAATTATACTAAATGACTTTGCCGAGTGCGAGCGACTAAGTGCAGTCCCACGCTAATCCTTGAGTGAATGCTGAAGGAGGAAAATGTATCAAACCGGTTGCACAGTCAAATTCCTCACAAGTGAATGCGCACGGTGGAAAAGAAAATAATAAGTGTAATCAACACGTACGACGCAAAACACTCTGTCATTCATCATCATTACAACTTAAACGATTTATATCGGTTGTTTAATTATTGTTCGAACAACTTCACACAGAGAGGAATGCGTGACGTTACCGAATCGGTTCCCAATCACTGCACACGCGGAATCGATATGTAACGAGGAGAAAAACTGTCCATTTTTGCTTAAATATGCAGTTTAATTGGCGCTATACGCGAATATTATCAGAGACAGGAAATCGTTTCCGTTTCCTTTTCTCCCCACTTAACTTTGCTGCACCTTGAAACGATTTCATGACTCTTACGAATCCGTGAGAAACCGAAGTAACGAATAATCGCGAGAAAACATTCTGTCTGACATTTGTTGTCCCCCATACTTTCGAAGCTCGGGTCTCAAATACCGCGGTCATTGATATTTTAATACAGTCCTCGATTCAACCTACACGCATCATATTAACCTTTCGAAATATTAACCTTTATCCTATGGCAAAATGATTAGTTATTTACGCGTAATATCGTCGCCATCGTTGCAATACCCTCTCGCGTAGCGAAGAAAACGCTTCAACTTTCCTAGCCTCTTCACCTACGGTTTCGTCAATCCAACGTACATTCCTCGCGTGATTTTTCAATTTGCAAATTGATTACTCGACCCGACAAAGGCAACGAAATTACGAAAATGTGCTTTGCCAATATCAGCCGTCTTTGTCCTCTCGCAATCCCATTTTGCATAGAAAAATACGAGGCTCGTGAGCCATCGGCGATTCGTAAATACAGGCCTCGATTCATTCGGGAATCACGGTGACTCGAGTGGAAGGAATCCGCAACGAAAGCGATTTTGTCATGTAATAGCCAAAAATCTCTCCCCGTTTCATCTCCTCGCGATCTGCCGTTTTGTTATTGATGCGCGAAAAGGACGTGGCTCCGTGACCATGAGCGAAACCGACTCCAGCGGATGCAGCGATCGCGACAATGGAACGAAGGAGAACGCCTACATCGCCGAGATCGGTTATTTTTATTAGCTTATTTTTATTAGCGCGGTGCACGAAATTTTATTTTCTCTTTTTGCCATTTCCTGCACCTCGGAACCGCGCGAGGACAAACCGACCTCGACGAATTTGCCGTTCGCCGTTGCAACCACTTCGTAAACATTCCGAAGAATGCACGTTCCTCTTCTTCTCGTCGTAACGATTATAATCGGTGGTGGTAAAATCAATGGAAAATTCTAATCGAATTTATAGCGGTTCTGCAGGAAACTTTATCTGTCATCGACCGGTAGTCACAGTGCTTATTATGGATATGCAGATTAGATCGGCAAGAATCCGAGCTGGTAGCTAGCGACTAATTGGATTTAGATAACCGTTTATTAGCCCGATTAAGAAACATGGACAAATCTAAGAGATTGTCGAATAGGGATAGTTACTTGCAAGCAACGAACATTATCGATTGCAATTTTCAATGATTCGTTATATTTGCAAAATCGTGTGTACCGTTCGATTCTTTTCGCAACGGCAATATTTGCGGTGTAACGTCGCGAGGAATTCCTGTCCGCTCGCTTCTTATCGGGACGATTGCCATCGCGCCGACGGAAATGGAACCAGCGACGAAATCATGGGATTCCTCGCAGCGAATGGGAACGCGACTGGCGAAAAGCGGAACGTCCACTCGGAAATTTATACACGCGACCCGATCAATTTGCTCCGAGCGACGCGAAATTAATTCGCCAACGATATCGCGGAATCGCGATTAACGCGTCGATTGGTTAACGGATGGTCGCGGCTTTTGAAAGTATAATAAAATAAAGCGATTGGGTAATACTGGAGCATACGGTGCGTTCCATCGACGTTGCGATATACATAATTGCACACTCTCGATCTTCCCCAAGCGACCTACACTGCCAAACATTAACGCGCGAATAATTTGTTAATCAAACGACACTCGCGTTAATCCGCGACCGGAAGCTTTTTTGCGCGAGCTTCGCGATGCTCGTCGGACGCAAATTTTTAATTAAACCGCTTACGATTTTCCTGTTTACAAGGAACTCGACAGGGAAATTTGGCGTGTCTCGTGATTATCATACGATTTCAATATCTCGACGATTCCGAGGTATAATTAGTGCTAGCATTTGCGACGTTGGAAAATTCGTTATCCACGATTATCTTCTCTCCTCGATCGAGAAGCAGCATTAAGAGGAGCTATTAGTCAAACAAGTAGCATTCGAGTGGTTTCGTGTTCCCGTTGTTGCACATAGCCGCGTCTCACTGTTAATCCCTCGTCATTTTGTAACACTTGCAACGCGAATGCTCTTTCGTATAATTTATCGACTCGGGGTATCCTATCGCATCCTGCACGCATTGCGTCAGCACCTTGATCCCTGAATTATCTTGTCACTCTTGGTCTAGTAATTTTCTCCGGGGAGATATTAAATCGATGAAAATAAAGGATCTTCTCTTTTTCAGAAGTCAGACGGCTCTTGCCTCGGTCCGGTGCCTCAGTCCCGAAGAATGTTAATTAACAGGAGAGGGAAGGAAAGGAAAGGAAGAGGAAGAACAGAAAATCTCACGGCGAAATTAAAGCAAAAACCAAGGTTCATTCGATACGCCGCGAGTGCCGAGGTGCTCCAGAAAGCGCGAGGTAGATGGTGAAAAGGAAAGAGAGTCTCACCTGTTGCAATTGGTCGAACGTCGAGAAAGATCGTCGTCAGGTAGCTTATCCCAAGGAAAGAGAACCTCGCTGCCGAACGATCCACGGTGTAATTCACCTCGCGACTAGTCTTCCTGCGCGAACCTTTCCTCGTGCCGGCCCGCAAATCGAAGGACGCTCCACGCTAGGTACCGGTTGCTCGCGAGTAAAAAATGAGAAGAAGGTAGCCTTTGCCGGAGAGGGACGTCCGGCGAACGAAACTGATCGGGTGTTGCGGGTCCCAGGGCGAACGAGAGAAGCCGCGTGGTGCGTCCGAGGGAACTACTGTCGGAGTGGTAGCACTCGGTCCGTCTTCCAGCACGCACCACTGAAGAACTCTGATGCCAAGGTTGTCTCTCCCTTCAGCTCGGACACGAACGTTATCCTCCACGGTCTGACAACGCAAAGCTGTGCAGTCGTAGTCTTATATCCCTTCCAGCCAGGCTGGGTCGCGATTACGCTCAGCAATGGAGTCGATGTAGCCGATTTCCGAGCAAACACTCGTCCGTCACGCCGCTCCTCGCCGCATCTAGCCAATTAGCCTGCTCCACTCGCGTCGCGCGACGTCCAACTTTTCGACCCGCGTCCATCCTCCCCGCGCGTTTTCATTCTCTCCCTGGGAATTTCGCGATCATTCAACTTTCCACTTCCTCGGTTCACCTATGCTCCGCGAACAAGGAACGGATTAGCTCTGAACGCGAACGCGAATCCGTTCCATCGCTCGGCTAGTTGCAATTGCACCTGCGGTTGCCTTTGGCACCGCATTCGCCCGAAGATTCTGCAAGGGTTCAACATCTCACGGCTATGTCGTTACACCCTGTTGTGTCATTTCGTCTCACCCATAACGACATTCGACCAGTGTTACCTGCACACCGGGAGACTCGAGTCGGACCAGAAGCACGATCCACCTTTGATCCCGGGAGTCCTGCGTGGGAGAGAGACATAATATGACGAGAGACGATTAGCATAATCGATGGAAGAAAAAATGAGACCGATCTTGGTCAATGAGGACGATTAAACTTTTGATCCCGGGAGTCCTGCGTGGGAGAGAGACATAATATGACGAGAGACGATTAGCATAATCGGTGGAAGAAAAAATGAGACCGATCTTGGTCAATGAGGACGATTGTTTCATCGATTAACTGTTCGCTCAATGACGATCTTCGCGTTTGCTCTCGTTTCAAACGGACGAGGGATGCAGATGTACCCTTTCTTCTGTTGCGGCTCCATCGAGAAGTTATTTTTGAATTGGCGAGTCGGTTTGAGCGAGGGTTGGTCGATCAGGTAGCAGAGGGCTGGATGGACAGTCGAAGTTGGATAACGGGGGTTGTTCCAGGTGATCGAGCTAGGGAAGTTGAGCGCTCCGGATAACACGGGTCTAGGTCGGCTGTTCGCACTTGCATCGGCTCGAAGAGTGATCAATGGAACCGTGGTTAATTATAAATAGGATATTCTCGTGGACAAAAAATTGAATTCGTCGGGCACGTGCCTATGCGCGGAATGCGCGTTACGTAACTCGAATAATCCGCATTACATAGTTGCACGCCTGAGAAGAGGAACAGGAGGAACGAAGACAGCGAGAATTAGAATAATTTTCCACTGCGACAATGCGTCGATACAACGATTAATTGGCTGACAGAGAAAGTAAATTGTAGAGGAACGTAATGGGGTAGAAATCTGTAGTCGTCGATCAACGTGTCTAATTACCGTGTGTAGAAAATGTATAATAAGCGCGCATGCGATGAATACGAAATTAGGGGTCACCGGGTATTTTGTGAATTTTAATTCCAATTTCTCAATAGTTGCAGAGGAAGGACTAGTTAATGAACAATAGATTAAGAAAGAATAAAACAATAACGGATATTACTCTGTCGTATAAATAATTGTCGTAGAAGAAATAGCTAATGAATTATGAATTATTTTTTATGTTTAAATTCAGTATTATCGGATGTCGTTGATTCTGAATTAGGTACGTGATAGTTGAGAAAGTATGAATACAATATCACATTCTACCGTGTCGCGTGAATAAATATCGTGAAAGGTGATACTAATGAATTACTCTTTATGCATAAATTGGATTGCAATAGAAGTCGACGGCCCTGAACTAGGATCCCGTTGGAAACAAATTCAAGTGATCGGGTATTTGAAATTTTACCGTTCTTCGCGATGCATAATATCACTAATGTATTTGACCTTTGGCGATACTTTTTAATTCAGCTACCATTCTTGTCTCGGGTTACGAGAGAAAAACTCGGAATATTAACGAGGCGAAAAGAGAAAAGGGAAAAGGAAAATATACCAAGGGGTGGAATATTTCCCAGCTTTTCCTTGCGCTAGATAACCGTGATTTCACAAATTATCATGCGCCATATGACGATCTCGCGATATGATTTAGCAAATATTCACGTAGCCATCCTACTGTCCTAACCTGGAACTACGGATCCGGATAAATCCCAGCGTACAGGTATACCAAGTGAGGCAATGATCAATTATCTTATGGCTTTGCTTCTGTTGGATGAAAAGTATGGTCGATTTTCAGGAAAAATATGTGGGAACGAAAGTCTTCAGCATCGGAGACGCGTGCACGTGGATCGAGTGAAAGGACTGTTTATGCTAGAGTGCGAACGAAGAGCGAGTCTAGGAATGCACTTGAAGATTCGGGGTACATGGCGCCATAGGGGCGAAGTTGCGCGATGTGCGTACGAAGTGACTGATTCAGGAAGAGAGAACGAGTTCTAAAGTTGAAATAAGGCCACGAAGATGGGAGAACGGACAGTACAGGAGCTTCGACTCTTTTACGGGACAATTATGGCATTACTGCAACTAGACACCTTGCGCGGTACTTTCCATTTGAAATTAAATTAAGAACATAGTTTCACGTTCGACATTGCGCAGCGTTCGATACTGTGCTAAATTCGAATCCCATTCATTGATCGATGAAAGATTATAGATACGAATATTTTAAATATTCGCCAACTATTACGTGACTCACCTCGAAGCTGGATTTGTGATCTGAATTACCAGTTTTGTGCGTAAAAGCAGCTATCTTTTCATCAGCAGGTTTATGTGGTAGCAGAATAGAATAACTTATACGCAAAACAGGTAAGATAGTTCTCTTTTCACACCTCGGATTATTTTTTATTAATTTTTTATTCGTTGTTTCGCAATGACAAAGAGAAACGAAAAGACGTATGGTAGCAGCGCATAGTATGGAAATGAAGATGACACCTATAGACATAATCGAACATCGATTACCCCCCTCGTCGGATCATCGAAGGATCGAGGCATACGAACGCCACAGACGTCCGAGGGGGTACACGCGGGATAATGGACTTGATTTGCAAAAGTCCTGAGCAAACACGGAACAGCACTACGTTCGACTGGTTAGCTCAGCCATCGGTCTCTGAAAACCATGCTTTGCGTAAGACTTATCGGTTCTGGCACAGGACAAACATCCAAACCGACGAAATTGCAACGGCCAGCCTCGCTCAGCCTAATTGCGATACGACGATAGAATATGAGTTCGCGTGTACAAGTGCAATCATGCTTCGATCGTTCGTCGGAGATTTCCAATAGGGCTTTGATCGTCGATGAAAGAATTTCGAAATCCATCGATCACCTGATGGAGGGGCTGCAAGAATGCTTCGATAATGCTTCGATAATACTCTGATGGCGAAATTTTGCAATCGTCTTATTAGTTTTATCCGAAGAATACGCTTGAAGCTAGGATCGTGGAGCTTAGAGTACACACGCAAGCGATTTTCGTGTCTATAAGAGGATCCAGGTGAGTCGTAATTACTAGCATCGTGAAACTTCGTATTACCCTTCTCGCGACAGTCTCTTTATCCTAATGATCTCTGATTACAGGTTACCGATTACTCCGCTAGCTAACGACGAGGCACGCCAATTGTGTTTCGTACAGGAATCAAACACAAGGTGATTCGTTGACACCAAGCGCACACGCGTCCCTCCTCGGAGGATCGATGCAACGATCGCTGGCAGCCCGGCTGGTGATCAACGAGCTCTGCCTCTTCTTGTAAATCGATCTTTCTCCGAATAGTAATAGTTGCAGGGTTTAATCAGCGTTGCAGCCAGCTCTATCGGAAGTCCCAGGTCACATCGCTGCTAACGAACACCGGTACCAGTGTCATCATCCACGAAACGCCGTATCAATAGCGATACACCCTCGGGCGCTTGATGAAACTGGCTGCACCTTTGGAACGTCGGCATTATTCTACGAAAGAGACATTGCTCACACACGCTAAAAAAAGAAGTACGAATTACGAGAAGTCGTGAAAGGCTCAAGGATTACGACGACGACGACACCAGCCACCGCTGTGCCTCTGGGCTCTCATCGCTGTCCTGAATATCCTCCAAACTCCCGAGAGAGAACGCTGTCCAAAATGACAGCAATCGTGACCATCTTTCTGTCGTATAGGCCATAGTGGTTTCCTAGACTTCGGCTTCAGAGAATTCTAGCGAGCGATGATCGAAAGGCGGTCGTGTTCCAGTGAGCGAATGCGAGTAAGTACGCAACAGTTGGACGACGTTCTCCAGTAATGCGAGTCGAAATCGAAAGGGACGTACGATTCGCGAGTACTACGAGCAACTCGGACGAAGTCAGTAACCTGGATACGGATGCCGACCCTAATCTATTAGGCTACCTAGTAAATAACGTCGAATTCTTATAGTAAATAGCACCAATTATTTATTATAGATTCAAATAACTATTTTTGTTTATTTACAGGCACATGTAAACTAAAGGAATAAACAGGAAAACATGGAACGAAGGATATGTTTGTTCTAAATGAACCGATTACATGCATTTCACTCTAAAAATACCGATATCATGTTTCACCTAACTCGATAGGTAATTATCCTCATTTTTATTCGTCTTATTAGGTCAGTTTGCAGTCACAGTCGACCGACTTCTTCCAAGCCCCCTACAGTATCTGGAATCCCGTATACGGGAGATTCCAGTACGTTCCGTCTCCACGGTAGGTATCCACGCAGTGTTCACTTAATCGCGCAATTACACGAAATTACTGGTCGTCGATTACATCCGTTTTCGTTGGTTCTAGAGCCCAAGTTGCCGCGCGCTCACCGCGCGAGTCCTTCGCGTCCTCGAAGGCCTTCCGACTCCGCTTTTGTTGCACGCAATTCCTGTCTGTCCGTAACTATTTGCGGCGAGATGAATTTTACGAGAATTTTTTTTGTCTCTGCCTTTCTTTACATCTCCGTCCGGAGCGCCGATTTCAGCGAGTTACCAAGCTTTAGAACCTCGTTGTGCAGCTCATAAATCCGTCCCGACTAGATGTCTAACAGCGTTGACTGGCTGATAGAATCGCGGAAACGTGTGTATATAAGCATAATTGAATTCATTTGGAATTCAGTCGAGCCCAAAAGTGGGAGGTTTGACGACAGAGAGTCGAAAAATAACGCGAGACGGCGCGGACGTTGGCGACAATGCAAACGCGTTATGCAAAATGGCCGGCGAGTTTTGGATCTTTTTATTCCTACAACTGGATCTGCTTCAGAAATCGAGATGTATTTTCGCGAATCCCGCGGGATGGGTTGACGAGGAATGCTAACGACAGCGAAATGAAGCAGATCGAAGGAGCAGATATCGAGGTCGGGACGAGTTCCAATGGGTCTGTGTTCGTCCATGGTGCCGGAGAACGATGATGGAAAACGTTCGAGACAATGACAAATGTCGTCCGTCTCGCGACATTTCGATGCAGCGAAATTATGTTACACCTTGGTTACCCTACAATTGCGATATCCGCTGACATTGCCGAGCGATTACCCGCGTAGCCAGCAGGACGCAAAGCAGACAAACGATTCCGCGCGGCGTAAAATTATCGCCAAAGGCGACCACGTTGCAATAACGGTGAGTGCGTTAATTTCGATTTAATTAAATTCTCGTACCCCTTACGCATCGTTGCATGTCGCCCGTGGATAAACAGGCCGCCGTGGAAAATTGACGATGACGCTATAGATGCTTCGGAGAAGAATCGACTAATTATTCAAGGCGAAAGACGCGATTATCCTTCCTTATCGCGCATTCTCGAGCCATCGCGAAAGGAGAGGCGATTATGTCGAGCTCGCGAGATGAAAAGTGGAATGAAAAAGAAAGCTCGAAATGGCACGAGAAGGCTCGAGGATCGAGAACTAGGATTTCGCTGCCGGATGCATCGACTCGTAATTTCTTTCAGACAAATTTGTCATAATGAAGAGAAGCACACGGAATCGGACAGGTATTAAATAGTATTAGCAGATGTTATTACTTGACTTATGTTCTTATGTTATTATTATTTCTAGGACAGAGATGAAAGGCTCATGCATAATTGCTTAAAAATCTTGGATTCAATGTTATTGCTTCGTCACCCGACTTCGCAATATTTCTCGCAATACACGCATAATCACTTCTTCAATCTCTATCTTCATCCTTATTCCGTTACTTCTCAAGCTCACGTGCAACCTTTTATCTGCCTTGACCGATTACTCGATTGATTGAAAAATGTATGCCTCTTTATAACGCGACGAGTTACAAAAATTGGGAAGACAGTAAAGTCATCGGAAGTTTGTGAACCGACTTCGACAAAAATTTTTGCGGAGAAGGTATGATATGAAGTATGACAGAGAAACTTATAACCTGGGTACAGCTTCCTAGACAAGAACGAAATATTTATTATTAACGTACAAATGTACAAAGTTATAGGATTATCGTTTATTTGTTATTTTCTAATTTCAATGCTACATTTGTGTTCTCTTCTGCGAAACTTTCTTTCTTTTGTTTTCAAACTTGGGACATTTTTCTGTGAGAAAGGCCAAACTAGAAAGTAATAAGGCAGGAATAAAATAATTTATTTAATTAAGCAGCGAAACATGAACTCTGAGAACTAGTTCCATAAGATCGGGGAACAATGAAGGTACAAAACGGCCATGGACTATGCGATGCATAAAATCTATTATATTAATTTATGTTTCCGGTGGAATTGCAAATATCTAGTAATATGGAAAATTTAAGCAAGTCACATACGCAAATGCAATTATAGGTCAAATTGTTATTCGACTTCCATCGCGAAATTTAGAATTGCCAATACGCAGTAATAGTTATACAAGGTGTCTCGCATAAATCAGGTTATTTAAATATCTCCTACATATACAATACATTACACGAAACGAATTTTTTGGCTTGAAAATTTATGTTCTTTTCTGGTGCATCGTGTGGCTGATGTTTAAATATAATTCAAACATTATCCACGAATTGACTCCTGACTTTGAAAATTAAAATAAAACCTGAAAAATTTGTCTATCTTCTGCAGGAAACTTTATCTGTCATCGACCGGTAGTCACAGTGCTTATTATGGATATGCAGATTAGATCGGCAAGAATCCGAGCTGGTAGCTAGCGACTAATTGGATTTAGATAACCGTTTATTAGCCCGATTAAGAAACATGGACAAATCTAAGAGATTGTCGAATAGGGATAGTTACTTGCAAGCAACGAACATTATCGATTGCAATTTTCAATGATTCGTTATATTTGCAAAATCGTGTGTACCGTTCGATTCTTTTCGCAACGGCAATATTTGCGGTGTAACGTCGCGAGGAATTCCTGTCCGCTCGCTTCTTATCGGGACGATTGCCATCGCGCCGACGGAAATGGAACCAGCGACGAAATCATGGGATTCCTCGCAGCGAATGGGAACGCGACTGGCGAAAAGCGGAACGTCCACTCGGAAATTTATACACGCGACCCGATCAATTTGCTCCGAGCGACGCGAAATTAATTCGCCAACGATATCGCGGAATCGCGATTAACGCGTCGATTGGTTAACGGATGGTCGCGGCTTTTGAAAGTATAATAAAATAAAGCGATTGGGTAATACTGGAGCATACGGTGCGTTCCATCGACGTTGCGATATACATAATTGCACACTCTCGATCTTCCCCAAGCGACCTACACTGCCAAACATTAACGCGCGAATAATTTGTTAATCAAACGACACTCGCGTTAATCCGCGACCGGAAGCTTTTTTGCGCGAGCTTCGCGATGCTCGTCGGACGCAAATTTTTAATTAAACCGCTTACGATTTTCCTGTTTACAAGGAACTCGACAGGGAAATTTGGCGTGTCTCGTGATTATCATACGATTTCAATATCTCGACGATTCCGAGGTATAATTAGTGCTAGCATTTGCGACGTTGGAAAATTCGTTATCCACGATTATCTTCTCTCCTCGATCGAGAAGCAGCATTAAGAGGAGCTATTAGTCAAACAAGTAGCATTCGAGTGGTTTCGTGTTCCCGTTGTTGCACATAGCCGCGTCTCACTGTTAATCCCTCGTCATTTTGTAACACTTGCAACGCGAATGCTCTTTCGTATAATTTATCGACTCGGGGTATCCTATCGCATCCTGCACGCATTGCGTCAGCACCTTGATCCCTGAATTATCTTGTCACTCTTGGTCTAGTAATTTTCTCCGGGGAGATATTAAATCGATGAAAATAAAGGATCTTCTCTTTTTCAGAAGTCAGACGGCTCTTGCCTCGGTCCGGTGCCTCAGTCCCGAAGAATGTTAATTAACAGGAGAGGGAAGGAAAGGAAAGGAAGAGGAAGAACAGAAAATCTCACGGCGAAATTAAAGCAAAAACCAAGGTTCATTCGATACGCCGCGAGTGCCGAGGTGCTCCAGAAAGCGCGAGGTAGATGGTGAAAAGGAAAGAGAGTCTCACCTGTTGCAATTGGTCGAACGTCGAGAAAGATCGTCGTCAGGTAGCTTATCCCAAGGAAAGAGAACCTCGCTGCCGAACGATCCACGGTGTAATTCACCTCGCGACTAGTCTTCCTGCGCGAACCTTTCCTCGTGCCGGCCCGCAAATCGAAGGACGCTCCACGCTAGGTACCGGTTGCTCGCGAGTAAAAAATGAGAAGAAGGTAGCCTTTGCCGGAGAGGGACGTCCGGCGAACGAAACTGATCGGGTGTTGCGGGTCCCAGGGCGAACGAGAGAAGCCGCGTGGTGCGTCCGAGGGAACTACTGTCGGAGTGGTAGCACTCGGTCCGTCTTCCAGCACGCACCACTGAAGAACTCTGATGCCAAGGTTGTCTCTCCCTTCAGCTCGGACACGAACGTTATCCTCCACGGTCTGACAACGCAAAGCTGTGCAGTCGTAGTCTTATATCCCTTCCAGCCAGGCTGGGTCGCGATTACGCTCAGCAATGGAGTCGATGTAGCCGATTTCCGAGCAAACACTCGTCCGTCACGCCGCTCCTCGCCGCATCTAGCCAATTAGCCTGCTCCACTCGCGTCGCGCGACGTCCAACTTTTCGACCCGCGTCCATCCTCCCCGCGCGTTTTCATTCTCTCCCTGGGAATTTCGCGATCATTCAACTTTCCACTTCCTCGGTTCACCTATGCTCCGCGAACAAGGAACGGATTAGCTCTGAACGCGAACGCGAATCCGTTCCATCGCTCGGCTAGTTGCAATTGCACCTGCGGTTGCCTTTGGCACCGCATTCGCCCGAAGATTCTGCAAGGGTTCAACATCTCACGGCTATGTCGTTACACCCTGTTGTGTCATTTCGTCTCACCCATAACGACATTCGACCAGTGTTACCTGCACACCGGGAGACTCGAGTCGGACCAGAAGCACGATCCACCTTTGATCCCGGGAGTCCTGCGTGGGAGAGAGACATAATATGACGAGAGACGATTAGCATAATCGGTGGAAGAAAAAATGAGACCGATCTTGGTCAATGAGGACGATTGTTTCATCGATTAACTGTTCGCTCAATGACGATCTTCGCGTTTGCTCTCGTTTCAAACGGACGAGGGATGCAGATGTACCCTTTCTTCTGTTGCGGCTCCATCGAGAAGTTATTTTTGAATTGGCGAGTCGG
Source organism: Eufriesea mexicana (assembly GCF_001483705.2). NCBI lineage: Eukaryota > Metazoa > Arthropoda > Insecta > Hymenoptera > Apidae > Eufriesea > Eufriesea mexicana. The sequence goes on along the minus strand of NW_016916911.1, from coordinate 45,360 downwards.
TTTGAGCGAGGGTTGGTCGATCAGGTAGCAGAGGGCTGGATGGACAGTCGAAGTTGGATAACGGGGGTTGTTCCAGGTGATCGAGCTAGGGAAGTTGAGCGCTCCGGATAACACGGGTCTAGGTCGGCTGTTCGCACTTGCATCGGCTCGAAGAGTGATCAATGGAACCGTGGTTAATTATAAATAGGATATTCTCGTGGACAAAAAATTGAATTCGTCGGGCACGTGCCTATGCGCGGAATGCGCGTTACGTAACTCGAATAATCCGCATTACATAGTTGCACGCCTGAGAAGAGGAACAGGAGGAACGAAGACAGCGAGAATTAGAATAATTTTCCACTGCGACAATGCGTCGATACAACGATTAATTGGCTGACAGAGAAAGTAAATTGTAGAGGAACGTAATGGGGTAGAAATCTGTAGTCGTCGATCAACGTGTCTAATTACCGTGTGTAGAAAATGTATAATAAGCGCGCATGCGATGAATACGAAATTAGGGGTCACCGGGTATTTTGTGAATTTTAATTCCAATTTCTCAATAGTTGCAGAGGAAGGACTAGTTAATGAACAATAGATTAAGAAAGAATAAAACAATAACGGATATTACTCTGTCGTATAAATAATTGTCGTAGAAGAAATAGCTAATGAATTATGAATTATTTTTTATGTTTAAATTCAGTATTATCGGATGTCGTTGATTCTGAATTAGGTACGTGATAGTTGAGAAAGTATGAATACAATATCACATTCTACCGTGTCGCGTGAATAAATATCGTGAAAGGTGATACTAATGAATTACTCTTTATGCATAAATTGGATTGCAATAGAAGTCGACGGCCCTGAACTAGGATCCCGTTGGAAACAAATTCAAGTGATCGGGTATTTGAAATTTTACCGTTCTTCGCGATGCATAATATCACTAATGTATTTGACCTTTGGCGATACTTTTTAATTCAGCTACCATTCTTGTCTCGGGTTACGAGAGAAAAACTCGGAATATTAACGAGGCGAAAAGAGAAAAGGGAAAAGGAAAATATACCAAGGGGTGGAATATTTCCCAGCTTTTCCTTGCGCTAGATAACCGTGATTTCACAAATTATCATGCGCCATATGACGATCTCGCGATATGATTTAGCAAATATTCACGTAGCCATCCTACTGTCCTAACCTGGAACTACGGATCCGGATAAATCCCAGCGTACAGGTATACCAAGTGAGGCAATGATCAATTATCCTATGGCTTTGCTTCTGTTGGATGAAAAGTATGGTCGATTTTCAGGAAAAATATGTGGGAACGAAAGTCTTCAGCATCGGAGACGCGTGCACGTGGATCGAGTGAAAGGACTGTTTATGCTAGAGTGCGAACGAAGAGCGAGTCTAGGAATGCACTTGAAGATTCGGGGTACATGGCGCCATAGGGGCGAAGTTGCGCGATGTGCGTACGAAGTGACTGATTCAGGAAGAGAGAACGAGTTCTAAAGTTGAAATAAGGCCACGAAGATGGGAGAACGGACAGTACAGGAGCTTCGACTCTTTTACGGGACAATTATGGCATTACTGCAACTAGACACCTTGCGCGGTACTTTCCATTTGAAATTAAATTAAGAACATAGTTTCACGTTCGACATTGCGCAGCGTTCGATACTGTGCTAAATTCGAATCCCATTCATTGATCGATGAAAGATTATAGATACGAATATTTTAAATATTCGCCAACTATTACGTGACTCACCTCGAAGCTGGATTTGTGATCTGAATTACCAGTTTTGTGCGTAAAAGCAGCTATCTTTTCATCAGCAGGTTTATGTGGTAGCAGAATAGAATAACTTATACGCAAAACAGGTAAGATAGTTCTCTTTTCACACCTCGGATTATTTTTTATTAATTTTTTATTCGTTGTTTCGCAATGACAAAGAGAAACGAAAAGACGTATGGTAGCAGCGCATAGTATGGAAATGAAGATGACACCTATAGACATAATCGAACATCGATTACCCCCCTCGTCGGATCATCGAAGGATCGAGGCATACGAACGCCACAGACGTCCGAGGGGGTACACGCGGGATAATGGACTTGATTTGCAAAAGTCCTGAGCAAACACGGAACAGCACTACGTTCGACTGGTTAGCTCAGCCATCGGTCTCTGAAAACCATGCTTTGCGTAAGACTTATCGGTTCTGGCACAGGACAAACATCCAAACCGACGAAATTGCAACGGCCAGCCTCGCTCAGCCTAATTGCGATACGACGATAGAATATGAGTTCGCGTGTACAAGTGCAATCATGCTTCGATCGTTCGTCGGAGATTTCCAATAGGGCTTTGATCGTCGATGAAAGAATTTCGAAATCCATCGATCACCTGATGGAGGGGCTGCAAGAATGCTTCGATAATGCTTCGATAATACTCTGATGGCGAAATTTTGCAATCGTCTTATTAGTTTTATCCGAAGAATACGCTTGAAGCTAGGATCGTGGAGCTTAGAGTACACACGCAAGCGATTTTCGTGTCTATAAGAGGATCCAGGTGAGTCGTAATTACTAGCATCGTGAAACTTCGTATTACCCTTCTCGCGACAGTCTCTTTATCCTAATGATCTCTGATTACAGGTTACCGATTACTCCGCTAGCTAACGACGAGGCACGCCAATTGTGTTTCGTACAGGAATCAAACACAAGGTGATTCGTTGACACCAAGCGCACACGCGTCCCTCCTCGGAGGATCGATGCAACGATCGCTGGCAGCCCGGCTGGTGATCAACGAGCTCTGCCTCTTCTTGTAAATCGATCTTTCTCCGAATAGTAATAGTTGCAGGGTTTAATCAGCGTTGCAGCCAGCTCTATCGGAAGTCCCAGGTCACATCGCTGCTAACGAACACCGGTACCAGTGTCATCATCCACGAAACGCCGTATCAATAGCGATACACCCTCGGGCGCTTGATGAAACTGGCTGCACCTTTGGAACGTCGGCATTATTCTACGAAAGAGACATTGCTCACACACGCTAAAAAAAGAAGTACGAATTACGAGAAGTCGTGAAAGGCTCAAGGATTACGACGACGACGACACCAGCCACCGCTGTGCCTCTGGGCTCTCATCGCTGTCCTGAATATCCTCCAAACTCCCGAGAGAGAACGCTGTCCAAAATGACAGCAATCGTGACCATCTTTCTGTCGTATAGGCCATAGTGGTTTCCTAGACTTCGGCTTCAGAGAATTCTAGCGAGCGATGATCGAAAGGCGGTCGTGTTCCAGTGAGCGAATGCGAGTAAGTACGCAACAGTTGGACGACGTTCTCCAGTAATGCGAGTCGAAATCGAAAGGGACGTACGATTCGCGAGTACTACGAGCAACTCGGACGAAGTCAGTAACCTGGATACGGATGCCGACCCTAATCTATTAGGCTACCTAGTAAATAACGTCGAATTCTTATAGTAAATAGCACCAATTATTTATTATAGATTCAAATAACTATTTTTGTTTATTTACAGGCACATGTAAACTAAAGGAATAAACAGGAAAACATGGAACGAAGGATATGTTTGTTCTAAATGAACCGATTACATGCATTTCACTCTAAAAATACCGATATCATGTTTCACCTAACTCGATAGGTAATTATCCTCATTTTTATTCGTCTTATTAGGTCAGTTTGCAGTCACAGTCGACCGACTTCTTCCAAGCCCCCTACAGTATCTGGAATCCCGTATACGGGAGATTCCAGTACGTTCCGTCTCCACGGTAGGTATCCACGCAGTGTTCACTTAATCGCGCAATTACACGAAATTACTGGTCGTCGATTACATCCGTTTTCGTTGGTTCTAGAGCCCAAGTTGCCGCGCGCTCACCGCGCGAGTCCTTCGCGTCCTCGAAGGCCTTCCGACTCCGCTTTTGTTGCACGCAATTCCTGTCTGTCCGTAACTATTTGCGGCGAGATGAATTTTACGAGAATTTTTTTTGTCTCTGCCTTTCTTTACATCTCCGTCCGGAGCGCCGATTTCAGCGAGTTACCAAGCTTTAGAACCTCGTTGTGCAGCTCATAAATCCGTCCCGACTAGATGTCTAACAGCGTTGACTGGCTGATAGAATCGCGGAAACGTGTGTATATAAGCATAATTGAATTCATTTGGAATTCAGTCGAGCCCAAAAGTGGGAGGTTTGACGACAGAGAGTCGAAAAATAACGCGAGACGGCGCGGACGTTGGCGACAATGCAAACGCGTTATGCAAAATGGCCGGCGAGTTTTGGATCTTTTTATTCCTACAACTGGATCTGCTTCAGAAATCGAGATGTATTTTCGCGAATCCCGCGGGATGGGTTGACGAGGAATGCTAACGACAGCGAAATGAAGCAGATCGAAGGAGCAGATATCGAGGTCGGGACGAGTTCCAATGGGTCTGTGTTCGTCCATGGTGCCGGAGAACGATGATGGAAAACGTTCGAGACAATGACAAATGTCGTCCGTCTCGCGACATTTCGATGCAGCGAAATTATGTTACACCTTGGTTACCCTACAATTGCGATATCCGCTGACATTGCCGAGCGATTACCCGCGTAGCCAGCAGGACGCAAAGCAGACAAACGATTCCGCGCGGCGTAAAATTATCGCCAAAGGCGACCACGTTGCAATAACGGTGAGTGCGTTAATTTCGATTTAATTAAATTCTCGTACCCCTTACGCATCGTTGCATGTCGCCCGTGGATAAACAGGCCGCCGTGGAAAATTGACGATGACGCTATAGATGCTTCGGAGAAGAATCGACTAATTATTCAAGGCGAAAGACGCGATTATCCTTCCTTATCGCGCATTCTCGAGCCATCGCGAAAGGAGAGGCGATTATGTCGAGCTCGCGAGATGAAAAGTGGAATGAAAAAGAAAGCTCGAAATGGCACGAGAAGGCTCGAGGATCGAGAACTAGGATTTCGCTGCCGGATGCATCGACTCGTAATTTCTTTCAGACAAATTTGTCATAATGAAGAGAAGCACACGGAATCGGACAGGTATTAAATAGTATTAGCAGATGTTATTACTTGACTTATGTTCTTATGTTATTATTATTTCTAGGACAGAGATGAAAGGCTCATGCATAATTGCTTAAAAATCTTGGATTCAATGTTATTGCTTCGTCACCCGACTTCGCAATATTTCTCGCAATACACGCATAATCACTTCTTCAATCTCTATCTTCATCCTTATTCCGTTACTTCTCAAGCTCACGTGCAACCTTTTATCTGCCTTGACCGATTACTCGATTGATTGAAAAATGTATGCCTCTTTATAACGCGACGAGTTACAAAAATTGGGAAGACAGTAAAGTCATCGGAAGTTTGTGAACCGACTTCGACAAAAATTTTTGCGGAGAAGGTATGATATGAAGTATGACAGAGAAACTTATAACCTGGGTACAGCTTCCTAGACAAGAACGAAATATTTATTATTAACGTACAAATGTACAAAGTTATAGGATTATCGTTTATTTGTTATTTTCTAATTTCAATGCTACATTTGTGTTCTCTTCTGCGAAACTTTCTTTCTTTTGTTTTCAAACTTGGGACATTTTTCTGTGAGAAAGGCCAAACTAGAAAGTAATAAGGCAGGAATAAAATAATTTATTTAATTAAGCAGCGAAACATGAACTCTGAGAACTAGTTCCATAAGATCGGGGAACAATGAAGGTACAAAACGGCCATGGACTATGCGATGCATAAAATCTATTATATTAATTTATGTTTCCGGTGGAATTGCAAATATCTAGTAATATGGAAAATTTAAGCAAGTCACATACGCAAATGCAATTATAGGTCAAATTGTTATTCGACTTCCATCGCGAAATTTAGAATTGCCAATACGCAGTAATAGTTATACAAGGTGTCTCGCATAAATCAGGTTATTTAAATATCTCCTACATATACAATACATTACACGAAACGAATTTTTTGGCTTGAAAATTTATGTTCTTTTCTGGTGCATCGTGTGGCTGATGTTTAAATATAATTCAAACATTATCCACGAATTGACTCCTGACTTTGAAAATTAAAATAAAACCTGAAAAATTTGTCTATCTATCAAAATTGCATATAAAATATCTTTTGCCATTATAATTGTAGGAGATATTTAGGTACTGCAATATCATTAAGTTTCCTATGTATCACAACTTTTCCATTTTTCGTTTCTATTGTTTTATTATAGCTTAAGAGGATATTGTTGTAATCCGGCTTACAAAAATCGATTATTTTTTTACATTTTCTCAAAGCGCGTGTTTTCAAAAATGTCTGTGCAAAAGGATTTGTTAGAATTCGTAGAATTAACCAGGTTATAGGTGTTCAAAGTGTGGCATGCAAACATTGTACATCGGGTAACGAAAACTTCAAACGCGTTTTTCTCGAAACCATATTTTTCCAATTGGCTGACGCGATATCTCGCGTTTCAGTTGACCGATTGACACGAAATTTGGAGGAGATCTTCATCGGACCTACCTTTAACACGTGAACCACGAATTTCAAAATCTGATCTTTTTTTTATTTCTTTCACCACCCAAAGAACGAAAAGCCCGAGGAAAATCGATATTTAAACTTCAAAATGCCGCCATTTTTTTAATTTTCGAAATTTCCCTGTTTCGATGATTCATGATATAGCCGTATTCATACTAATTAAGATGCTCCTTAGTTTTATCGTTTCCGATAACCACGTGATCCGAAATGACATCAGCCATTTGAGCCTGTTTTTAAAAACACGACTTACCTAAGGCTATATAATTTCCACAATTTTCATCAATTTCGTTACAAAAGAAAAATTGTAAGTATTCTCTACGTACAAACAGATCCGTGTGCGAAAATTGCGTACTAATATCTATCATGGTTTATCCTAAAAAAAAATCTTCAAAATCGATTTTTATCGGCTGGATTACAACAATACTTTGACTGTGTATCTCCTTCTGCATTACGATCCACAAGTGTACGGGTGTACCTGTGTCCATTAAACGAATCGCGAAATCGATAAACAAATCGATAAATTGCAGGTTTAACGTTAGAACGAGCTAAAAAGCCATTCGCTATCAAAAATAAGAGATTCGTGGTAAAATCTTGGGGATAAACACGTGTTAATCGTGTCGACATAGTGTCACACGAGTCGATAAACTAAAATAAAGCGAGACTCTTCGATCGATAATAAATATAAAAAAGTTGCTGTACACTGGACGAGACCTTGACGCGATCTGGAATGGACTAAGGTAGTACCGAGTAATTTTTCTGCACGAATCGCCACATTGTGCGCCCTAGATAGCATTCGCGACGCAGGCTCGAGAATAGCTATCGTAGCTTTCAAAAGCGGCAAGGTTAGAGGTATAATGCAAAGCGGCAATCCCTGTGCTTGCAGCTAATGCTCGACGTTAAATTGCTCGATCAAAATTTTCCCCGTGTCGAATCATCGTAATTACTCGACCTAATTCCTCCGTGGCGACGAGCACTCGCGCAGATTTTCTTCGGAGGTGCGACAAGAAAATAACAAATAAACGTGCGAATTGCATAATGGATGAAGTAACGAGCTGCGACTACAATGTCAACATTGACATTAACGAGAATAATCATTCCCCGGCGTAACGGCTGTCGAATCCGAAAATACCGCATGAAAGAAATCAACACGCCTACGACGTGGCTAAGCGAGTTTTTGTTCGATCGCACTCGAATAAAATATTTTTCCGTGAAAAAAGAGTGAAAAAGGAAAATATGTGAAAGGCAGGGAAAAAAGGAAGTCGCGACCCTCTTGTTAACCTATTTTGCAAACGCCGAGGCACGCTGTTTGCTATGCTGTATAAATTCTAAAACTGAATTCTTTCTATTAAAGCGTTCCTCGAGGAGCACCGGGCAAATATCGACTAGCAATAAACAAACGGCGCGACGCGATACGAATACCCGAGGAAAAACAATCGGATGGAAAAAATGCTAATACCGCTTGGAAACAGCATTGTACCGGCGAGCATCTGCCTCTATTACTTAAATTTCTCGACGGAAATGTAAATCGCATTGTTCGTCCCGCTTCTTGCATATTTGATGCCGCATCGCAGGTGAACCAACGACTTCGAACAGCGAGAAAGAAGTTTGCCCAGCGCTTAGGATAGCGAAGAACGATATGGTAATAGAAAGAGCATCGGAGTACAAAGTGCCACTTCGGCGACACAGGTATAAAATAATTAAGGAGGGGGGAAATTGGCGGAATTACGAGCGGATTTAACGACGCAGCCAACTAGCGAACTGCTTAATTAAAAGGAGGAGGGAGGAAAAAATCGTAAAATCTTAAGACCTCGTCGAGGAAACGATAACGAAGCTTGACATCGAGAGAAACATCCAATAGCCAAATGTGCACGCGTCAGAGTGCTCGTGTCATCGGAAATGGAAGAAAGCTTGGCGCAAAAAGCTTCGGATCTGCGGGCGAATATTCGATCGAGCGCGATGAAGAAGGCAGGCTAATGATCCGACTGGTCATCGGCATTGTCGGAGCAAAAAGGATCGGTCGGAAAAGCGGAGGTTGTCCAAGTGCAGCCAGTTCCCTCGGAGAAGTAAGACAGCAGCGATTCCGTACAGTGGCGGCATCTACGCGGAGGAGAGATGCAAGATTGGCTGGCAGTTCGCAGGCGCATTTCCCGGTGCATTCTCTCATTTCAGCCTCGGCTCGAGCGAGGAGCGTCGCGTCATTCCTTCCCCGCGATCCATCGACGATAGACACCGTTCTTTTTCTCTCCACGCGTCCTCTCTCGTCCTTCTTCCTCGTTGTTGCCGAACAGACCGTGCATCGTTGCTCCACAGCTGGCGACTCGACACGTTTCTCGGGACAACGGCAACAGGCTTCGTTAGTTGTCTTTCTTCCTTTTCTCTTTCTTTCTCCTCCGGTCCCTCTCTCTGACCTTCCTCGTTTAATCCGCTTCCGCTCGCCACGACGCCCCGCTCGTTCTACCCATCTCCCTCCCTCTCCA
>NW_016916911.1:17370-36258 GCF_001483705.2 Eufriesea mexicana | reverse complement strand
TTTAGCCCCCTTCCCCTCGCCCCGACGCTCCGCTCGTTCTACACCTCTCCCTCCCTGTCCATCAGCTTCGTCTGCTCCCGCATCCGTCGATTCCCCTTCCGTCCGCTGACCGATAAGCGTACCACTGTCAGGGTCGAAGAAAGAAGAGGTCGTGGTCCCAAGTGTGCCTCCAGCTGTTCCGCGTCGTCGGCCGCTTTCTCCTTCCTCCGGTACTCCCCATCATCCACCACGGCTTCTGTGTGATTACGCTCGAGACTCGGAGCATACTCGCCATGTCACTCATCGCCAACTGCTTTCGACGCCTCACCGAGACACCGGCTAAGAACGAGGTAAACAAAGAATCGCTCTCGCGGGCGAAGCATGCACGAGCTTCGTTCGCCGGCCTCGCCAGCTGTTGATATATCTCTGCTCGCTTTGCGCGCTCGTTTCACCGCTTGCTGCTCGCTAATCGCTGGAATTCGCTCGCGTTGCCTTTTTAATCGCACGATTGTGACACCACGCCGCTGCTGTCTCACAATACCGTTCGCTCGGAGTACATAGAGCAGCGTTGTAATTGTATCGCTGAAAATCGATGTTTTCGGTTGCTTAACGTTATCCGTACACGCAGTACTACGACGCGTATACGTATGTACATTATCGCGAAACGCTGCACGATATCGGGTATCGATCGAGCGTATCGTATAATTGTCAAAACACATCTGCACGAGACATCGAGATTATCGCTGACACGCTCGCGCGACTAATCCTCGCTCCGAGCTTAACTTCGTCGGATCGTTCGCCGGGTTAATCCCCGTGGATTCCCTCTCAGTGTGTACGCCACTTGCCCGTTTACTCGCTACGTGAAAAAGGAAGAAGGAAGTTAGCGGAAAAACGATGACGAAAAGGAGCGAGTTATTGGTCAGCCGGTGCACGCAGCTGTTCAGTGTTTTCGCAAGCAGCTGCTCGAGTTACGCGTCGCCGGTACGAGCAGGCGTTCAGCCGGCGGTACTTCCGGCTGACCCGACGCCGCCACTTTCGATCCTGTGTTTGCGTTACCGAGTGACCGCGATGAGACGTCGCCGATGTGGGTCATCGAAAGAATCCGTGACTCGTGGACTTCCGTCCCCGTGACCTTGAACACCAGCGGCCCAATTGCGTGTCCACCGATCACGATCCTCGATCTTTGTTCCGGGGACATGTCACTCGGCTGTGGAATTCGCTCATTTTCCTCAGTCAGCTCGTAGAACACGCGACTTGAACACTCCTTGAAGACGTCCTCACGAATCAGCCTGTATTTTCGACCGAAATTTTGAACGTGAATTTAATTTACATTGAAACTCGCGACGAACGAGTACTTTCGATTTAAATGGGATACGTACGTAGAAATTGCGTCCGTTACAATCGTTACATTTTTCCCATCCTCCCCGTGTTATATCTTTTTTTTTTTTCATTTCAAAGAATTCGCGAATCCGCTTTTAACCTCGACACAGAAGCCAGAACATAGAGAAAGTTCTTTCATCGCGTTTTACCGATTGTTTTCCAGCTGAAGGGCTACAAGGTCACCGACGTGAACCGCATACGAAAAGTCGGCGTTGCCTGCAGGAGCCTTCAGGAGCTGAAGCGGAAAGCGTGCGCGAAGCTGAACGTGAGTATCGCGGTGATTAACGCTCGCGGCGTTTATTTAATCGACCGATAGTCCGATTCGAGCCGTAGGGGGTGGAAAAAGGGCGAGAGGGAGAGAGAGCAAGAGAGAGAGTGAGAGAGAGACGGATAAATGGTGCCGGGAACGAGAGAAAGAGAGACGGAGGGATGGAAACGTTTCCAAGCGGTTCGTCCGAGCTGTATGGAAACCCTAACCGCGATTCCGTGCCGCTTTTACATGTCGTGATAAAAGTTGGCCGAAATTGGGTCATGAAAGCCTCGTGGCTGATCCGCGCTCTACGTTTCTGGAAAATTGTAACGCCCGACTGTGTTACATGTCTCGCGAGATCGGTATTTCGTTACGAGTGCACCGAAAGCGGGCCAAGCTCGTTCTATCCGCGACATCGTGCTGCCGTGTGCGCGAGATCGTTCTATTTCTCCAACACTTTTCGTTTCGACACGTTCGTTTAATCCGTGAGCCCGAACTTTCCCTCGGTTCCGGGCAAAGAGATAGCTTAAATACCGATGTCGTAATCGGGAGATGCGATCCCGATTCGTCAACGTGTCCGAGATACGTAAAATTCGAGAGATTTATCGGAAACATTTGACTCGCAAAATTTGGGAAGCTACGAAAAAATTCGCCAATACTTCGAACACGTTATTCCCTAATTACATAACAAATCGGGTGTAACGTTACGTAAGAAAGTTGCAATCTCGAAGATTTCCCATGAATTTCTCGTTTTTCCACGAAGAGCTCCACGAGAGGTGCAAATATCGCGATTGCGGAAGCGGCCAGGCTTGCACGAGTAATTAACCGCAGAGAGAGAGAGAGACGGACAGAGAAGATTAGGGTTTACATGGGATGCGTCGCTTGCCAACGTTCCACGGCTAGGGTAATCCGGTTGCGGGTCGACCTTGGAGCCGAATCGCATTCGCCTGCAGCGTGTAGCTCTATCGAACCAGCCGGGCCACGGGCAAGGAGCACCCCAATGTCAAGGTCGTCCGTCTGCTGGACCGATAGTCGAGGACCGGCGGCCAATTCTTTCACCGGAGCCAAGATTTTTCGATTTTCCGCCGCGCCGTTCGAAGCGCAACGCGCACGCGGATGCGGCCAACGCTGCTTTCCAGCTTGCGGCCAACATCCCCGCCGTGGTTGCTGCAAAAGTGCAATTCCGGAAGAATTGATTGCGGGATGCGCGCACCCTGGTACCGCACGCGTTCATGGTGCCGCGTGCACGGACAGTTTCGGTGTAATTGGGACGGACTTATGGCTTTTTCCTGGCGTAGAAGGAACGTTCCAGGATGACGTTATGCGGCTCGATCGAGGATTATCTCCCCGTGACTTTGTTCCCTCGACGTTGATGGATCAGTGCTCGAGCCATTTCCTTGGTGCACGAAGCATTGAAGAGCACGACGGGGTCGATTGATATTGGCTAGAAAGAAATATACGACACTAGAAGGACGAAATATACCGGGTATATTAGGTTTGGTGTCTAGAAGCCTCGTTCGTGATCTTTGTCCGATAGACTTCAACGCATTTCGATGATGAACGTCATTATAGGATATAGAATTCGTAATCACCCGTGATCCAAACAGCAATCGAGAATTTGAGAGGTGGTTTTGAAAAGTGTTTTGTATTTTTAACGAACGAGGCTTAGGCTATTCGATCATCAAAACGATTTTATCGAATTTGCTTGACGTAATTCTGTCTAGTGGAATAATACCGGAAGATTGTACGTGTTTCTAGGTAACTAACGACCTCGCCGAGATCAATGTCTATCTTCTCGATGGCTCGTTGATTGACGAGGAAGAGTATTTTTCCACGCTGAAACCTCAAACGACGCTGATCCTTCAGAAACCTGGCGAAAAAGTGTTAAGCGGTTAGTATAGCCAATTTCCATCGTAAACTCGAATTACGAATCGAAATAGAGAATGAAATTAATTTCAAACCTTGGGTAATATTTATAGAAATTTGTTCGAAAATTTCTTTGCAATTTTCTTTATAAATTTTCAAACAATTTTTCCTCGAGGTGTAAACCTTTCCGCGCATTGAATCAACGTTCGCGTTCGCCATTTATAGTTGCACGGACAAGCGAATTGAATAGGAAGCCTAAGGAAACGCGATAAACGAACGCAGCTTCACGAGATCCGACGTCTGTTTACAGATGCGGACCTTCTGTACAACACTTTGAGACGCGTTAACATCGATATTCTGATTGCCGGCGAGAAAGCGTCCGAGTTCCTCACGGAGAACCTTAAAGCGAAGGTCGCCGTTCTAAATAACGTCCTGAACAAAGACGATTCGAAGACGATGTACAGCAGCAGGGACGAGCATCCGGAATGGTTTCGTGGTTTGGAAACCAACTGCACGACCAAAGTGAGTCTTCCACCTCTGAAAAATGAGTTTACGCTTTGTTTCCACTCAAAGGACCTCCCTGTTTCGTAACGCCTTCTTTTTTCTTGTCCCAGTGTCGTGAATATTCACAAAGAAAAGTCGAGTTTGCACCATAAGAAAGGCGACAGGTCTGAGATTTTATTTATACTTTGGCTGCTTCGATTGCCAGCCGATGCGAGCAAATCAGATTATACGCCAAGACATTTTATCGCCTACGCGATTCTTTACATCGTGCTTTTCATTTACGAGCATTACGTGATCCTTGAAATCCGTTTACACGGTATACGTGTCGTTCGTGAAAGTAAAAAATCAATACGAATACCAAGCATCCTGTAGCTATACGATTTCTGCGGCAACTTTTTTCTATGGATGAGACCATTCAGGACGCGATCACAGACATGTTACGTACGTACGCAATAAGTCGGTCTAGGTCGACATAGGCTAATGCAACAGAACGAGAGCGAGTTTATCCTTCGTTCGATATTGCTCGAGTTAATTAACGTTACAGCGCTTCCATTCCGGCAAATTGCCATTTATCGCGAGTGGAGTTTCGCCTCGGAATCTTGCGGTCGTTGGTCTAACGATTCGGCGGGATAATTAATTATTCCGATATCGCTATCAGTTTGCCCCAAGTTCGCGTGCGACTCTTCCTTCAACGCCAACTCTTCGACTACCTCTAGCTCCAACGTCAGCGTCCGGTTTTCGTTTCAAATTGTCCAGAAGCTCCTGTTTCGATCACGTGGTTGTTTCATCGAGGATGATATTACCCTAGATGGATTTCGTGAAAAATAATAAATTCGTGGCAGCCATAGCACCTCCTGTCGTTATTGCGAAATCCCAGTTCTTCTGAAATCCCACGCCCAATCTTCGAACTTGCCAATATATCTGTGCTCCTGGGATCGAATATCTCGGCTTCTGCAGCACGGATTTCCCAGATAGCTTTACTGATGAAACACGTGTCCCACGATTCCTTTTTCCCACGACCTTCGTTTCTATCCTCCGACGTTTCCTTCCGATCACAGTCGATCGACCTTGTTATCGTTTCTCTGGCTGAGCTAGAAGGTCGTAAGATATTAGAGCTATCGACGCGACGTTGCTTCATTATTCGTTATTTTAATATCGATTAAGTTAGGTTTGATTAACGCGTTGCGAAGACGATGGATTGCAAACTGGTTCGGCTGAAATTACCGTCAGAGAAATTGGTCGTATGATTGGGCTGCTATTGTCGCTATAGACAATAACGACAATTCCATTGGCGATTTGCCGAAAACAATAGCTTCGCCTCGCTTTGATTACAAACCAATTATATTCACAATACTGCAATATGAGTGTATACTGACCCATTTCGACTCGCCACAGCGCCGGTTGCCATTTATTGCCCCGCTGTGCCTCCGAAAACTGAATAACCTTTTCCATCTAGCAGACCTTCGAATTATTCGATTAAATCGGTGCATGGGTTAACGAAATTGTTATTTCACAGGAGGCGTACCTGCATCGTAGGTGTCAGGACAGGATACGTGGCTACCTCTACAAAACGATCGAGCAGATTAAATCGTCAGACGCATTTACGAAGGATCCTCGAGCCAGGAAGCAACTGCTGTACGCCATAGCGTTCTTCAAGATGCAGTTGAAGGAGGACCACTACTTTGGCTTCTACTTCGACAGGAGCCGAGCAAAGACAGTGGCGACGAAGGGTGCAGATGAGCCTGACTCTGCCGAATGCTACGACCACTGTCCCTGCAAGTTGAAATGGGTAGATTACAGCACGTACTTTCGGTTATTCGGAACGGAAGAAGAGAAGTGCGACGACGTTGACAGCGTGAAGAAAAGGAACAAGAGGAACTCGTTGGCGGATCTAAAGACTGAAGAGGAGGAGGCAGAGGAGAACTGTCCTTATAAGATTAAGAGGACAGAGAAGGAAACCTGTGTCGCGTTGTGCGACCATACGGGCGAGTTCAGGTGTTGGGGCCAGTGGAACGAAGAAAAGTGCTCTTATGGGGACAGGCACAAGATCAATCCTTATAGGTCGAAGGAGGAGCTTATTTTATTTTCCACGTGGAACTTTGATCACAAGTAAGAGACGTATTTACGATTTCTATTAGCGATTATGTTTGTTGTTCTTATCAGCTGATCTAACTATTGCGATGTAGTTAGCTTAATACTTGAATTACCAACTTAAAATATGTATTTACCTAAATATGGTGTACACAGATTACGTTTTCATTTGAATAAGAGGCAATATTAATTTTGTCAAAGTCAGTTCTCTTGGTAAATATAAGAATAGAGAGTATGAAACTAGTCATTTTGACTAGAATTAACGGTGTTCGAGTCCACTCTGTGTAACAATATTTTAAGTTTGGTATAGTTAGAGACTACAAGCGATGAGTTTGTAACGACGTTTAATTTTTAGGATCGAGAGGTCAAGAACTTTAATTCCGCTGCTTCTGAAATTAGCATCCCAAGGCAACACCAAGGAGACAGACCTCATCGATATCTACGACAATCTGTTCACGATGAAGAACTTGAGGCTGATTCACATCGTGTGTCACGATAAGTGCGCGCACAAATAATTAGTTACTACGTGGCGGGATTAATCTAACCGATGTTCCAAGACGCGGCAGATCACTATCAACATACGTAACACGTAGAAGAACCTCTGAACGTAATCGTAATTCTTCGTATGAAAAGCGTACCTATTTGTAAACCGCTGTTTATAGTTGACAGAATTTCAAAGTTTATTAATTATCATATCCGATAGTGATTCCGTTGCGCCACGAAGTAACAAGCAATACCGATCGCGAGATCGAAGAATTCTCTTCTTTCTATGGTAGATTAAGTCCAACTTTCCTGCATTGCAACCGTCGCAATTTTCTATTATCTATCATGAAACTATGCACGATAGAGTCTATTCGATAAGATAAAGCGGTCGAAAGTCGCATTTGCGATCGATGGTTTAAAAGTAAGGTGGACGAGATCAGTGTAGGAACTTGTCGATTTCTACTTTACGACAGAGAAACATCTTGCGCACAACTTTCGTATTAGTCGGTAAAGGAGAAACCGCGCACGTCGATAATTCAAACACATAGCCCTCGAGAGTAACAGATTGAAATATAAATTAGTGCACAGTCGATACGACAACTTTTTTAACACGTTTTTAAGACATCTTTACGCATCCTAACGATTACTGTAAACTTTCTATCGACACTTTGCTGAATCAATGGCGTTTCTCCTTTTTCAGCATAAAAACCGAGCTCCGCGCGATGGAGCACTCAATTTATCGTACAGGGTTGGGCGCAACGGAATAATCGCGGATTAAAGAGGGTTTATCAAGGCGAATCAAAGGTGTTCGTCTAGAGATCACGGCCTGTTTCGCTGAGACTGTCATGACAGGCCCGTCTAAGGACGACCAGACTTTGGCACGCGTTATAGTTTATCTTTGAAGGAATATACTTCGTAAGATCGAGCATCTTTCGAGTATTTTTGATTCGACTGGTTAACTAAAGACAAAACCAAAGTTCTGATATATACATATACATATAAATATATAAATATATACATATACATATTCGTTATAAAATTTAGAGAACACGCATATATACATGTCACGGACGAGTGTACAGACTGGATCGTGTCTCATTGCTGGTCAATATTTACATCTTACACAAGAAACGAGGATACGCATGACTGTATTTGTAAAATATGCATCGGTATCTCCGTGTGCATAGTACACCGATTAGCTGGAAAGATAGAGAAACGCTGAACTGATGTAATGTCTATCTGTCGCAATACTTACCAAAAAGGAAAGGTATCCCACTCGTAATTCGACAATTGACTTCAGCATTCGCAAATGATCCGTGCAAATTCTGCACAATGTCTTTTGTGTATAGTTCGGTGACCTAAATGTTGTTCGACGAGGAGATACTCGATTCGTCTTGTACACGTGTCACGTGACATGTAAATATATATATACAGAGATATACATATACATATATATATATACAAAAAAAATTATAAAATGTTTTAGAGACTTGTGCGATATACCTGAAGCGGTGCTTCTTCCTGTATGGAGAAAATCTAACGGAAGGACTCGATTCGAATTATGTCTTTTTGATAATTCTTCTTTTGATATTATTTCGATTGGACTGTATTCGTTTCGTCGTGGCTCGTCTCGCGAAAATTTCCTCCGAGACTCGTTGCTACAAAACGAATTATCGCCGATCCGACTCACTTTTTATAAAATCTGGATTACTATCGACGACGACGACGACAAATAACGAGAGAGTAGCGGCCATGGTTGATAATCGTGTAGATTCAGTTGCGTACCGAGGCGTTTTGGAACCCGCCTCTGTTCTTTGCTTAGAAAGTTCGTGATTATTTTCATGCGATTATTTTCATCACGTCGACGATACGTATAGTGTTGTAAAGTACAGGTGACGTGATCTTCCATTGTCTTCGACGAGTCTTTGGTGTCACGCGTTTGAAGTAGTACGCGTTATATACAGGGTGTATCGAAGATTATTCAATGCTTCGAGCAATTAAAAATTTGCGTCGCTTCTATCCAGACGTTTCCTTTAAGGCGAAGACGCTAGCGCCTTACGTGGGTCGAGCTTGAGAGTAGAAACGTGCGAAATTGTTCGAGATCGATCGAAGGATGGTGTTGCAAGAGGCGACAGTATCGTTTGCCGATGCATGCTCTACGCGAAATCCCATCTTTATCGTCCGAGGAATTCGTACGGAGAGATGTTTACCAACGATGTACCGTTCGTCAAGCTTCGCGACTGAACAGTGTGATTTATTGATTTATTGAATCGTTTGGAGTTTCTTTAATCGGACAAGATTAGTCAGTTTTGGTATATAATCCGTTGCATTCCCAACAGTCTTAAAATCGACGTGTAATCAATGTTGTTACGAGAAATTCTTAGAAGGAAAATGAAAGCGAGACGAAACGTGCGTGATCGGGTAACGAGGTTATGTATCGTCTGTGACGCGAAGGAGGGAATTTACTCGTGTATTAAAGAGTAACCGCAAAGACGAAACTATCGTGATATATATTAGGCACGAACGATAAAAAGAGAGAGAATAATATTTTTGTGTAAATGTCCTTGTCACAGGAATACCGACGTTGTACCAAGAGAATGCAGTGCGTAACACGACGGATGAAACTATATAAAAGTGCAATACTTCCTCGTAGGCAACATGTAAGCATAGTTATTTTTCAATGTAAAACGACTGTGTAGCTCTACTTTAGGCAAATGTATATTTTAGGTACGAGAGAATGGGACAGAAGAGAGGAAGAGAGAAAACAGAAAGCTGGTCGTTAATTTCTTTCATTTCCATCCCCGTTATTCCCCTCACGCGCGTTGCAAGTAATGTGCGCAAGAATTAATTGCATTCAGTTAATTACCGGTCGCGTTGAAACGACCGTCGAACTCGTTCGTAACTTCGCGGCGTTAAATTTTACGACGCGGACGAAGCTTCGACGAAGGAAAAGATTTCGCGTCGGATTTGACGCGGGCTCGTGCTGTTCGATCGATCGCTGATTGGTCAGAAATAATCGTGCGCGGGAAGCCGGCATATTCTACCTCGGTGCTCGGAAAAGTTCCAAATTCGTTTCGCATTTGCAAATGACAAACGTTTCGTCGTAACTCCGCCTGTTTTTTCAATTACGTCCGCAGATATTTCCGCGATAATTAAACGACGCGCAATTGTCACGCGGAAGTGTACGCTCTGTGAGAATTTATATGGAGGATTGATGATCGGGGAAACAATGTAGTTTCATTAACCGACGCGAAGACAGTTCCGCGACGTCGGCTCGTTTAGGTTAGGTTAGGTTAGGTATCCGACAAAGTGGATACCGCGTTATTTTTCCGATCGGAAAGTCTTCCTTCGTTTCTCATCCTGGATTCGGCTATTTCGTCGGGATATATACGCGGACGTAAATCAATTACGGCTGGTTAATTACGAGCGCAATTAAAAGGGCGATTACAACGTAAGAACCGTCCGACCCAGTGTCGTTTAATTTAATTGCGCTTCTAAGGTTGCCGCGTTCTTTCCCTCCCTTTTCACCTTCGTCTTCGCCGTCATTATTCTCCCGGCTCTTTGGCATCGGCCGCGTAGCAAACTTTTCGCGAATGACGTCGCGAAACCTCCATTAACAACGATATTGTTCAAGTTTCGCGCGTCGGTTGGCTGAACACTTTTCCTTCCTCCCTCTCACCTTCGTTCGGTTAATTAATCGTAACTACACCCCTGGCTTGATGAAAACTGCAACAACCGGTTCCCGGTTTAACTTTGTTGTCTATCGATTTTAATCGACACGCGGAACGCCGTTGCCTGGTACGTATCGGCAGAAAGACGATTTCGTTTCACGAGATCGCCCAGACGACTTTGAATTGAATGTGAGAAAATCGTGTAACGTGAATTTTTTTCTAAATATCCGAGTTTTCGCAGATCGCAGGTCCCTCTTGGAGAATCGAATCACGTCGACACCATTTCGACGACAGACGTGCTCTTTTGCGCAACGAAGCGACAGGATAATGGATCAATTTCGAATTCACTGAGCAGCCTGAATGAAGCTTAAACTTCGTTCAATTCCACTCTTTCACATTTTTGTTTCTTTCTCTCTCTCTCTCTCTCTCTCTCTTTCGCTTTCACTCTTTCTCTTTCTCTTCATCTATCCATCAACCGCGACAATCCAGATTATTTTCAGTTTTCGTGGTTTCCGCTGTGTCCATATCGTTTGACCGACTGGCTCTTCGAAAAAATCACAATGGTGAAAGGAACGATATTTCTGAGAGTAAAACGAGAGGCTCTTTGTTCTTGCAAGCCTTTGAACAACGTGTTTTCGGAAGGAAGGTATTCAGCAAGAAGAAAGACTCGTAGGTATAGCATTTCGAAATCGAAAACGTCGAGGGATGCAGAAAGGTGTCAGCTGTGGGATTTATCCAGCCCAATCTGGACTTGTGTAACGAAAATAAATTTTCGCTTCACGACTCGGTGATTTTTCGCGGCTGAGTGGTCGTCCATGGGTGACCCACGGGGCGAAAATTACCCCGCAATATGTTGCCAATCGTAACGAGTCGACAATCCGTGAAAGAAGGAGCACCCAATCGAAGGGTGTCCTTGGAACATTACCGACTTATCGTTCCTTTGATTGAGAGAAGTTCGAAGAAATTGCCTCGCAGTATAATACCCTGATGCAACTTGCACAAAACTGGATAAGAGAAGTCAACTATAAAATATTCTCAACATCTGTATCGGCGAGATTATTCTCTACGAATCTAGGTAAAAATCAATGTTTTAATTTAAAGATTACATCTCGAGTAAATCGCTCGACACTTGGATTCACTTCACCTTTTCTTCAGAGCCCATATCGAAGGACGTATCCTTGTCGACGAGATCCTACTGTCACGAAACAGACCGTAAGGCTGGAACATGTTGAAGCATTCACGTAGGATGGAAATGATGTTCTTTACTACGGAATCGAGCTTTATCGCGAAAGTGCGTTCAGCGTGTCGAGAGTAGCAACAGCCTGGATTAAGGAGGACGGAAAGCGACCAAGGTGGGTTGGAATTCGGCCCGGTTTTCCGGCACCCTCGTTTCCTCGTGCACCCTTGGCGATTTTACTGCCGGCACTAATCACTTCCCTGCAAAACGATTTACTGATTTATCGTTTAATTTCGCGACGATAGCCTCTCGATGCCTTGGTCGGGCACCATGCGCCACGCCGAGCCAACGCCATGCCACGCCAACTACTGCCACTACTACGTGCATAAAACTTTCGAAATTCGAGATCCACTGTGCAAGGAGCGATTGGAGCACACGGAGGAGAAGCTGAAACGACGAAGAAAGAGGGAAAGTGGGATTTTCGTTTCGCCGAGCTTAACGATCGACCTAGGAGCATTGCGCGACCGAGTCGTTTCGATATTATTCCCGAGCACCGGACGAACCGGATTTTATCGTCACGTTAAACGCTGCACCGATTCGTTGTTACGTTTCCTCTGTAATGTGCAATTCGGTTTCGTATAACGGATCGTTGCAGAAATGCGGACTCCCCACGGGAAACGAGCTATTTCACGGTATCGATGACGCCGATGAAATTATCGAGAATTCGCAAAATTCATTCCGATACCGTTTTCGATATTCAAAGTATCGTGTTTCGCGATATGAACAAAGGCAAAAATGCAGTTCGCGCGCAACGAAACGAGGTTGGAAGAAAATTTTCCGCGTATACAGGCGGATTCACAATCGTGGACCCACCGTCTGAAAATAATCGAGACTTCGGCTTGTTTCTAAATCGAGATCCAATTTGGCTATTCGTTCGACAAATCAAGCATCCAGCCATTATGGATTTTGCAGATTACACGTTTCGCGAAATGATTCATCGAGTTCATTCCGGTGCACGCTTCTGCGCTTCATACCGTACAGTAAATTTCGCGCGTGTCCAAAAGTGCGCGCGATTCGTCACCCGAAAATGATCCCGTACAATAAGCCATCGTATCTGCCAACGTATTAGCCGCGTATCAGTCGTCCTCGAGCACTTATCCGCTATTATCGCGCTTGTTGCACAAATGCGATAACGATAATGTCTCGCAGCTGATGCTGTTCATAACGCAAACGGAATCCAACGTGGTATCGTTCGAGCGATCTCCGAGCACAGATGCAAATTATAATTACCCGTCATATCTATTTCGTTATTTCTCTTTTTTTATCTTTCCTCTTTTATGACGCATTCTTTTGTTACGTTCTCTTCTGGTTTACGTAGATTAAGCTCGGCGACGGCTAATCTGAGCCTAGCTTTTACACCGCTTTTTATACAACCTCGTATTACGTAACAAAGCCGTAAAAAGAGAAATCACAAAGAATTCGCGTTCGCGTGTACCCGTAAAAAACGAGATATCTCCGAGAGAGCCCGTAGCTTTTCAAGCATGCGCGTGCTGCACGAACGGCGTCTTGTCCCTTTGAACAGCCGATCTATAATTCATTAACACCCTGCATCTTTACCTGCACCCGACCTGCATTCCGTGTCTTCCTCGCCGCACGTTTCCAGCCGGTTCCATGCATTACGAGGCAAGCTGACCCATCGAAAAGGCCCGGTCCACAGCTTGTCTTGGGAATGCGGGTCTCGTGTATACCTGAACCGACAATAACTTAACACCGGGTCTCACTCTGTGCCTTTCAGGAGCTCCCTCTGGAAAAGCTGGCAACGGTATATCGACGGTCCGGCTCCCGAAGAAGAAGAAGAAGAAGAAGAACACGGCAGAAGAAACTTCTCTTTTTCCTCGAGATCTCTGCACCTCGTGTCACTTCTCCAAGGGTAACGCACAAAAGCGTTCCACTCGACACGAGTGTCGGGCGATCAGGTGAACGGATCGTTACACGAAAATTTCTACCCTCGTTATTCACGGTCTTCGCTAAAATATCAGTTTTCCGATTTTTCGGTCCCCTATTTTTTTCTTTTTTTCCTCTTTTTTCCCTTTTTTTTGTTGTACCCGTTCCGTTGCATCCTCCCACGCCTGTCGATAAACGCTATTGTGTCGCCCCTAACGCGACCCGTTTTCATAAATTTCCTTCCTGCGCGCCCGGCCACGCGCTTCCTTTCCACAGCGACTAATTTCGATAGGGTCCGTTCGATCGTTCCCATTTTCGCGTGCACACGTACGTTTACAATTTGTTTGCCTCGTCCATGCAACTAGGAGGGAGCGAATAACTCCGGTGGCTGGCTGAACTTCACTCGCGAAAGAGACCCGGTCGGAATCTATTAACATTCTGCCACGGAGTTTCGATGCTTGTTGCATGGCAAAGCGAGGGGTTCCGATTTAATTGTATTATGCGCGCCGCCTTTGTATCACAGTGGATAAAAGTGTCAAGCGAGTGAAGGTTCCTTTATTTCTCTCCGCTGCTGTCAAACCGCCATTGCAAGGCTGACTCTGGTCTCAGAGACCTCTGTTCTTCCTCGACACTCGCGCGATTTCTTCCTCGGACCTTCGGATACATAATTAATCGTTCGGACTTTCTTTCAGGGTTGCACCGAGAACACGCTACGAAGCAGAAGACAAAACGACGAATCGACTCGGCGATCGACCCGATGGAGAAACCGTTGTTATTTTTCCCGGAGCAGTGACAAGAGGATAAGGCGAAGAAATCGGTACGCATTCCAGGGTCGCAGTCGGGAGAACGAGGAACGTGACAAAAGGGAGTGGACCGGATAAAACGAACACGTATATCCTGCTTGTTTTTCTAGAAAATTAGATACCTCCGTATGGAGCAGTTGGAAATCCGTGTACCGTCTTCGCGCTGCCATTGCAATTTTATTGCCGGCACCAGGAGGAACATTTTATTCCGTCTCTGCGATCCGGCCGCGTTCCAACCCTGATATTCTTCTCTCCTCGTTCCACCCTTTAACAGCCCGCTATCCGTACGCTCGTCTCTATCGTGCAGCAAGAATTACGTATTCCAGTCTTTCGCCCGTCAAGAAGAAAGATATCGCGGCGAACTTCTCGCGGTAAATTTGCTGATTAGAACTCGCAGGTAAATGCTCGTGCTTCGATGAAACTCCACTCCGTTTTCACCCCCGTCCTCCTCGACGTTCCGTCATCCTGTTCTACGTTTCCATCTTATTCTCTTCGCCTCTCTCTCTCTCTCTTTCGTTTTTCTCTCTTTCTCTGTGTTCCAATCATTTTTCTTTCGACTCTTTATCCGACTGCTCGGTCCCGATTCCACCCTTTGTCCCAACCGGCCGCATTGTTCCCCCGTGAACGCGGAGCACGCGGTTACGCCGATACCAAATCACACGAACAGTCAATTATAAAGGATTTAACCGAACGTAATTGCGATTTAAATGTCTTATTGCGGCGCATAATTCAGAAATGCTCTCTCGCTCGCTCGCCCGCCGCACCCTCTTCCGCTCCGCGCGTAACTGCGCGCGGGTCGAGCTCGCGGACGCACGCTTTGGTAATTCGTTTTTGAAAAGAGCGAGAAAGTCGCCGCGTGATAGTCGAGCGTTTAAAAGTTGCGATATTAAAATTTCCTAGCTACCCCCCTAAGCGGTTCTCTCCCTCAACCGTGTTAAATGAAGTGCTCCGCGAGATCTTTTTTACGCGTAATTGTTGACACGAAACGCGAGTTTCCCGATGAAATCAGCCCGTATTACCACGAAAGTTGAGCGGTTAGCTTGAGCAGCGCGAGTTATCGTCGGTCTTCTTGAGACGGCCATTTTTCAGCTGGAAACGGTTCCACCCTGGGAACACAGGCAGGAAAAATTCATAACTCGTTTCGCGCTGGATGTATTTACAGTGCTGGTCGTTACACCGAAATACCGCTACAATTTCGCAAATATGTAAGACGGCGATGGAACGAGCGTTTGCATCCCCGAATAGTTACGCGGAAGCGCAATGGGGGTAAATAAGAGGACGGCAGCGAGTGTCCCCGATGATTTCTTCGCGTTAGCGGGTAAATATTGATAGGCTGTTAGCGAAATTATCGATGCGACTTTAATGGCACTACTGCGTCGGCACGAGCGTCCCCTTTGCAAATTGTTTATCCGCTTCGTCCCGAAACGACGTTCCATTGAGTCAGAATATTGTTCCTTTCTTCTTTTCCGTGTTCCATAAAATTCTATCAAATGACTCGCTGTCACGCCGAGTTATCCATGGATATTACACACGGTCATCCCGCGACGTTCCTCCCATTCCCAAAGATTAACGATCCTCCGATGTTTCATTGTGGCACGCTATCGCCAGCTCCTTTTCGAAATGTTTAAATAAGCATCCGGGGATTCGGAGCAGCGTCGGTGATCGATAAGCGCAACGCGATCGATGAGCCGCGCGTTCGATCACTGTCGTTCTACCCTGCGGTGTTCGACGTTTGCTCCCCGTTCTTCAGCGTGGAAATGGCGGTAGAAAGAGCCGATTCGTAGGACGGAAAGAAGGAAAAGGTCAAGATGCGTGGACATATTGTAAGAATATATAAGATTAGGCTTTAGGCTATGGTTACCGATAAGGCGGCGCGAATGAGGAGCACGTAGCAATGATAACCGGGGTCTCAAATCGAAGCGGCGATCTCCTTGATCCGCGATCAATGAACATAGAAGGCCCATCCTTAAAAGGGCAGGTCGCGAAGCGTACGGGACAGTTACCGAGCAGTCGTTAGTGCTTAGACAGTTCCTAGAGAGTGCGTTGAGACGAGTTATTGAGAGACAGTTATTAGGAAAGTATTAGCGGCCAGTTCTTGTTAGAATTGTAGGAAAGGATTCCAGTGAAACTATGCTCTTTGCTTCTGAGTAACTTCTTTATTCTCCGTATACGGGTCGGATAGTGCCCCAAAAACAATAGGGCGTGTCCCCTCTCCGTCCCCTTGTCTTCGCTACGTCCACGTCAACTCGGGTTCAGAGGAACATTTAGAAATTTCAAAGTTAGGTAGATTTCTCATCGTTTGGATATGTTCGCGAGTTTAATCGACGCTGTATCTATCAAGGCTGAAACAACGGCTTCTGATCTCACCTCTTTGACGATTTTTCTTTCGATATAGGCACTCCTTGGCCCTCTTTCACGCATCGAGCATTTATCCGATAGGTGACAGCTTTTAAACTATCGTAGGAAGGATTTTAGCGAAACTAGAATCTGTGCTTATAGGTAACTTCTTTATTCTCTTCGTACTCTGATCGGATAGTGCCCCAAAAACGCATCCCTCCCTGTTTTATAGGGCGTGTCCCCTCTCCGTCCTCTGTGCTTATAGGTAACTTCTTTATTCTCTTCGTACTCTGATCGGATAGTGCCCCAAAAACGCACCCTCCCTGTTTTATAGGGCGTGTCCCCTCTCCGTTCCCTTGTCTTCGCGTGTCCGTAGCCTCTTCTGCTGAGCTCCAGTCCAGACGTCCCAGCTTGGCGTCTGGCGTCTCCATCTATGGCTTGTTGTCCTTGGGCCTCGGCGAGGCCTTCCTAGAACTCCAACGAAGAGCTTTCTCCCGCCGAAAGACAATGGGCCGCGGTGAAAGTTGCCCACAGAATATTATTAGACCCCCCTTGCAATACCGAATTTCGCGACTTTTTCGCGAATTTTTGCCGTGGATCACGGGGTCCTTGTTCCTCGCGGATACGTAGCCTGGATACGCATAGATACGTAGCCCCCCGTGTTAATAACCGGACGGTCCCCTATTTGCATGTGGCCGAGCTCCTTTGACTAGCCATAGCGCTGTCGGTTTTGTTACGTGTGCCTGGATGATTATTTAAAAGCCGTAATACCCGCTGATGTTGCTTGTCATACTCGTTAATTCTTCAAAGCGCAGCGGCAGGGGGTCCGCAATGAAGAGAAGAGCGCACGCGTTACCAAATTTGCGCGATGTGTGCCGATGAAAAATTCAGCGGGCTGGCTGACGCGTAGCGTCGCGACGTCCTCGACGGAGAATAATAAATTTCTGATAGGAAAACGT
This sequence comes from Eufriesea mexicana, assembly GCF_001483705.2. Classification (NCBI taxonomy): domain Eukaryota; kingdom Metazoa; phylum Arthropoda; class Insecta; order Hymenoptera; family Apidae; genus Eufriesea; species Eufriesea mexicana. The sequence continues at coordinate 18,814 of NW_016916911.1, read as the reverse complement.
ATTTTAGTGGCAACGGCAAATTCGATCAGCCCGCCTCTATGTCCCGGCGCAATCTTCCTATCCGTTTTATTCGCGCCCATTCGCCGCTTCCTTTTTTAACCCGGTCCTCGATGCCGTGTCAACGCTCGAAAATCGGAAGATTCGTTTATAATTCTGGATTCTTTCGTTGTTACAGGCGAAGCCGGGACCAAAGTCTATTAAAACGGTACGAAAATAACGAACAAAAAGGTCTGTTCTGGATCACGCTGGTGAAAATTCTTTTAGCATGGATTAACCATTATCAGTATTTCAAGCGTCGTTTGAAATATTTATCGAAGACAGAAGACAGAATCATGATGGTTCAGCTGTGACTATTTCGTTACTCTTGTCGATCGTATTTTCAACCTAATGCAAAATCACAGTGGTACGTCATTCTAAGTAATCATTACGGACACGTTGAAATTTATTCACTAGTACTAAGTATGAGTGATCCTATCTCGATGATGTCCATGATATTTTGGCTCTTCCTGGTCTCCATATTTCGGACTTATTACGAGGTAACTTTGATCTTAAGCTAATTTTGACATAGTCTCGATACCTTCTTGCGATCTGTAGGTGATCTAGGGTTCCAAAAATCACTCGGATCTCTAAGAACGTGTCTTGTATTTTTCCTCAGAAAATGATCAACACATTTTGTTCCATTTTTGTAAATCGATCCTCCCATCTATATGTCATTATCGACGATATTAATCTTCTCCATTTTGTTTCTTGTTAATTTCAGATTACATTTCACGCTTCTCCATGCACCGGAGTACCACGTTTTATTAATTGAAAATCACGTCCAATTGCTGTGTCAATATCCCTGAGGGGAGGGATACCTCAGTTACGGCATAGTATCCTGAGGGCACTACGTATACAATGGCTATCGCGACATCTATCTCGACTAATTACGGGACGCAGGCGATGTACCCTGTCAGAATCAGCCACGACGCGTCGAGGAGGAAGAAACACGACTGGGTTTAAAAGGTCGGATAAAAATTCAACGCGGGAGCTCGCGGCGCGATCGAGGAAAATTCATCGGGAAAGTAGGACATTCGCGAGAAAAGTGCGCGTCAGTGTACTTAGGCACCACTCGTAAATTACCAGAGGGTGGAGCAATATTACCACGGTCAGGCACACACAGCACGTACACATAACCAGGCCGGGAAGCATCCAGCTACTTTTACGGTTACATGCAAACTTCCGACGGATCATTCCTCGCGTTCTCTGAAGCGTGCAGCCCCTGGACCAAGGCTTTTTCCCTGCGAGTTGCGCCGGTCTGGTACACGGATCACGGACCGGGTGTTTTACGGGACGACGTTCAAGATCCCGCGAGAAGAAATTATTCCAGAAACCTCGTAGGTGTCACGTAAGCCCGAGCAGAGAGCTTCCTCCACACGGTTCACTGCAACGATAGATGCGAACG
>NW_016916911.1:5131-17303 GCF_001483705.2 Eufriesea mexicana | reverse complement strand
TTCCAGTCGTCGTGTCCATCTGTATCCCTTCGAGATTGTGCATATGGGATCAGCGATAAGAGAGAGGAACGATCGAGGAGCTGGGAATAAGTCAATCGAGATGATCCATAGTCAAGAGTAGCTTCTTTTCTCCTTTTCTGACACTTGTTCCCTAGATATGAGAGAGAGCGGATCCGAGTGGCTGACCAATTAAGATTGTTAGACTTTTTCGGCACAGGAGTGGATCCATTTAAACGAAATAGGACGTATCTGATTGCTCCATATTTCACACCTAGTCTGTACAACTGCTGCAAAAGGACAGGTTGTTACGACGGGTTCCAGTGAGCCTGCTAATTGCTAGATGCGCCTGTGTGTCAACGTCTATGCAGTGATGTCAAACTCGCACAGGGACACGATCAACGAAATGCAGTTTTGGAGATTTTACTTCCATCTAGTCCATAGACTAGAAAATCTATAGATAAATAATTGCGTTTAGGTTTTACGTTTATTTTTAAATTTTTGATTTAACATTCTGAGATCTTGCGAGCCATGAGTAGCGTGTTTGACATCGCTGATCGTGTGTTGTGATTTTTGTAATACGTATATTGTGATTATTCGTATATTTTCGTCTTTGTATCTGCACGCGATTAGGCGAACGTACCGATCGGTTGCTAATCACACTCGACTGCCTTCTTTCGAGCTTCCTATAGTACCTTGGACGCGAACCGCGCGTATTGTCGAGAGTGCGTTGGGAAAAGGATCGAGAGGTTGGTTTACAGCGTGAATGGGAAAAGCGAGGGAAATCTAGAGCGACGCGACAGGTCTTTTTAGGTCACGCGTCGGTATACACGCAAATTCATCATGGAATCGTGACTCGGACCGTCAGCACGGAAAAGAACCACTCGACGTCGTATTTCTGGTCCGCGCAAAGTGGCAGAAATTAAATTTCCTGCCGTGGAAAGGCTCTTCGCGTCTGTGTTCGCTGGAACAAGGGAAAAAGGGCGCGCGAGGTTAGAGCCGCGCGAAAGTGTACCGCGTTCGATGGAATGCCTTTGATTCGCAAAAATCTTGAGTTTAACGAAGAAACCGGAACACGTAGATTCGATTTCTCCAGCGAACGCTAAACGACTTTCTCACCGTTCTCGGGTTTCCCTCCCGTGAGAGGGAAATTTTTATCAAAGCACGCCACCGTCTGGCTCGCAAGCGCGACGCGTGCTTTACACGGTGATAAAGTCGCGAATAAAATTAATGTCAAAACGAAGCACTGTCTAGTTACCTCGACTCACGATTACTCGAACGTTCATGCGTCAGATCGCTCTTAATTCTTTCGATATGCCAGGCGTACTCGCGATTGCGTTACCACTGTACATAGCAATCGTGCCGTGAGCGTACTTTGTTCTACTCACTGTCAGTTCATCTCGAGTATGGTAGGCCGTTGAATGAGCGTAGACAGCGTTTCTCGCGAAGCTCGTCTAGATGAAATTTCGCCAAGGATCGCGAAGAACGAGTCCTGCATAGTAATTGTAATCGTGCGTTTACAGGCTGCCTAATATTCTCCTTGGAATCCTATTATGGAGTGATTGGCGAGGTGGGTACGGGGTGGTCTGCGAGGCAGCGTCGAAAATGCGCCTTTGCGAGGTTTCGAGCGACACCGGGGTCAATTTGCATAATCTCGGTCGGGGCAGCTTCTCTTTCTCCCGCGGCCGAGTTCACCCTTTCTTTCCCTTGTCACTGGGACCCCGTCTCCGGCGAGCACGGTTTCTCTTCGGAGAAAACTCGACTCGGGGAGAGAAACTAACTGTGGTCGACCGGGGCTCGAGGAAGGAGGTCAAGGCTCCCGGCTTTTCCTCTTTGCGCCGCTACGGCACAGCTTTGATCCTGGGTAGCGTGGAGCCACGTCCGACTTTGCCACGGCACAAGGAAAAATCTTAAATTCCGATCGGGATGAAAGATTCATGAAATGGTCGCGTGGCGCTGAAGAACAGGGCGCAGTTACCGCTTCCATGATGGGCCGACTGGGTAAATTTTGGTTTATGTAACAAAGCGGCAACCGGCGGTGTCCGAAAGCCACGAAAACCGGTACGCTTTATGTATACCCACCGGGGCCGACCTCGTTCCTGTTTTCACGGCTTCGATGCCCCTCTGCGGAGCCGCTTATAAAACCGTCCCCGAGCTTCCGCCAAAAGGCTCTGGCTATATTCGCCCTGGGAAAGGGAACAAGTCGAGCACGAAGCTTCTGGTAATTGCGTCCCCTCCTCGATCGGCCTCCAGCGCCATGTCACGCCGAAAGACATTCGCTCCTCGATCGCCATGTTCACAACTCTAGTCCCGTATTTTGACCGAGTCTAGCCTGTGCCTTCTAACGGTGTTGATTAGCGTGCACGTTTGCGTATCCTAATTGTTTCGAGTTTTCATATTCGTCTCTTCTTTGTTCGACAGAATTCGAGGAAGTCACCTCGCCGGTTAAGCATTCGGATACCATTTGTCGGGGTAGTTGTAACGAAGTGATGGAGATGTACAGTAGACCAGAAGCAGTAAGGAAGAAGACGCATTGCGCAGAAACCGTTTGAAAAATCGGATACCGTCGATTCGTCGAAACAATAAATCTAGGGATCAACGTTTCGCTAGATGGCTGGATAAGAGACAGGGAACTTTTAAGCTCGCGAGAGATGGATTTTCGGAGAGTGGAATCGCATCGGAAACTCTATTGTAGTTTACCCCCTGGTTTAACGTCGAATTAACCGATTGGGCAGCGGCCGGCGTCGACAGCCGATAATTATTGGAAATAACGAGGCTCCCTCGTCGCATCGCTGATCGTTACAATCGCTGATTGTTTCGCGACCGTTTTATTATTTCGCTGTGTGGATCGTCGTACACTAGCCGCGCAACACGCTAACCTGATTTCGAAGCAATCACGATTGCCCCCGTATTTCGTATGCAGAGACACGTTGAACGATGCGTGTCTGCGCGAAACGTTTCGTCCGATTGCCCTTCTCTCTTCTTCTCGTGCTTATCTACCAAGCAACCCCTCGCCCTCCATTTTTCGCATAATCTGCGGTTGGGACGGAGTCCGCACTTCGTCGCTCCATATGCTTCCCTTTCGTTTATCTTATTCTCACTTATCCTTTCTGTCACGCTTCCCTTTTAATCTGGAAAATACGCGTATACCGAACTTCTTTCCTTTCTCTGTCACTTCGTGGTAGATCTACAGTATTCTAATTCGTTTTCGCTTTTTGTTACAGATGCTGGTTCAAGGAGATTTCGAGAAAAATTGCTGGGGGAGAGAGAGATGGACGATAGATGGCGCACCGGAGTAAAGTGGAAGGCGAGACAGCGCCATTAGCCCTGGTGGCGAGTCCGGGAAACACGTTCGTAACACTGTCACAACACTGCGATGGCGAACCTATGGTATGAGTGTCAGATAAACAAATTTATTAGAAATATATCTTTTTTCTTAAGTAGATCTTCAAATAGCGCTAAATTATGGATATTTCCAGATATGACAGCCCGAGTTAAGCTAGATTCTTTATGAATTTTGACACGTCCAGCTCAAAAGGTTCGCCATCGTTGCTTCAGCAGCCACACTCTTCGTGATTTCCCTCGAACGTATTTATCTTTAATTTTTCAAGCAGTCTACAGCAAGTACCTTTGCATCTGTTTTAAAGAAAATAAGAAATCATGGATAAAAACGAAAAAAGAAAGGAAACACCTTTCCTAGGTGAAAATGTCTTTGGGATTTTTCGAGGCTGTGCCGTTTAGAGGGAATCGCATAGCGATATTCGCGTTAAGTGTACGTGTCACGTGTTCGCTACTGATTATTCCTCTTGTTTGACTAATAATTACGTGCACCGCGGCATGTCGTTACATTTACTTCGCGTCGCGGTTCGGCCACAACGTTAACGCGATTTTCCTCGAAAATTACAATCATGGCGTACGTAGAGGAACAATTATGAGCGTAGCTCCGGCCTCGAACGAATCAAGCCCGTAAACCATCGTTGCTAACGAGGAGAATGGCAAAGCCCAGATACTTTCGCGGTTCGTTTCGTTCTATTATTCCCGATAATTTATGCATTTTTCCAATTATCGATTTCCACATCTAGCCGCGGAATGTAAGAACCGAGCGTGCACCGGTGTGACAGAGCAATCAATTTAAATATCCGCGACGAGAATAACAGGCCCGGACGGTGGGTAAATGTAATTGCTAATGGCAAAGTATCCGGAACTGTTGCGGAAATAAAAGGTTTCCCTTTAAAGAATACCGTGTTTCCCCGATATAAACTACCGTCGCGAGCCAACTATAATAGTATCGAAAATAGGACGATCGAGAGATTGTCGGCGTCTGCCAATCTCGTTCAAGCACTTGCTCTATTGCGATTTAATTGCGAAAAATTCGGGAAAAAATACGAACACTGGGAAAATATTTCATTTCGGTTTCCCGCTATACTTCTATTCCACTCGTACCAAAATTCCACGACATTTACGCGTTTCCATTTACGAAATCTCACGCGAGTAAACCCCTTCAGCGTTTATGTCAATTCACAGCGGGAATGACGCGTATGTAGCTGCGGATTATCAAATTTCTCGTATATCTTAATGTTTATGTCATGTATCGGCTCGTGATAGCCGTGTCAGACCTGGAGTTGATTTATCGCATTAACCCTAGGAGTTCCAAGGCCGAGGATCCCTCTGACCCACGTGAAACGGAACAATACTCCATTTCGATATCGTTCCATGACACACGTGTGATCACGAGTCAGGAAAAATACGCAAAAAGGAATTCAGTCTTCATTCCATTACTCTAATAGCTACGTGTTACTAGTCATAAACTTTTAATAATGTACCACGGTGCTCAAGGACCGAACGAGTGTATTTTTCCGCAAAAAATTACAGTGTGCACCAAGTTTTATAACGTCCAGCTTTATGCGTTATGCACAACCCATTATACGTTCCGCGAATTATATAACAGAACATATTAAAATAGAGTACTATTTCACCTCACGTGGCTTCAGGGAATCCCCGCGTTAGGCGTACCAGGGGAGTATAATTTGAGTCGCATGGCAGGTGTAGGTCATCGTCGCGCAGTTTGGCATGGCAGCTCGTGACGAGCTGAACTCGTCCGTGTCGTACCAGGAGCGAAGGAGAGTCTGCGAAAAGGAGTAGTCTTCCTTAACGCTAGATTTACGGAACCCGTCAATTTGACGGAAAGGTTGCTCCAATTATACGTTGGTAACAGATTCAGTTAAGTTATATTAAGACTGTTAATATAATATGTAATTGTTTTTAAATTGACCCTTTCGGTACGGAGGAGCTAGCCTCGGTTATACATTCATGGTACGAGGAAGTTTTCCACAAGAGTGGTTTCGCTGGAAATCACGAAAACGTGTTTTGCGGTATTCATCTCGAAATCTCGAGCGTGATTGACACTAAACTTTTCATTCGGACCGCGACAGTCATCGGTAAATGCATCAGAAAATAATGTTATGCTTGTTTAGTTATTCTCTTGTCGATGTTAGAATTTTTTTTCTTCTGAGACGTGGTAATCGATACCTTTAAGTTGCTATTTCGTGAAATTCCGTGTAATTTCGTTTATAACTGTCAGTTCACGGTCAGTCTTAACATGGAGTGCAAAAATAAGCATTTTCGACACATTTTTTTATTTTCATAAAGGCAAGAATGTGGCTGAGGCTCACAAAGAGATACGAGAAGTTTATGGTGTTGATTGTTTAACAGAACGCACGTGTCAGAATTAGTTTGAAAAATTTCGTTCCGAAGATTTCTCACTGAAAGGTACCCACAACGTTCTGGTCGACCTTCTGAGATTTACGCACTTGGTTAAGTTTTTTGAAGATAAGGACCAGAAATTCTATGAGCGCGGGATCATGAAGTTAGCAGAAAGATGACAAAAGGTCATCGAATAGAATGGAAGATTTGACCGATTAAAGTTCATTTACTGTATAGAAAAAATTGAGTTTTATTTCAGACTAAAAAACCGAAAGTACTTTCTTGCCAATTCATCCCTAGTCATCTTTAATGTTCTTAATTTAGTGAATTTCAGTTAGTGTTGCTTCCGAAAAATGCCCGGTGGACAGCGCAATTTGGGTTCCCTGATCGCGGTAGAAATCGTATAATTCGCTCTGGGGCGTGCGATCGGCTAAGTGTCAAGTGTTAAAATATCGCGAATTTTTCTCCTTCCTCGCGTGAAAGGAAAATATCGGTGGTTTCAAAAGACAAGGATATGACAGAGAGAGAGAAGCAGCCCGGCACAAACATCGTTACACCGGAATGTTTTGGCAAAACAAAAGCGGAAGGACTCGCGCGAGGGATCGAAATTATCAGCACGAGGAACGTGAAACGGTTGGAAACGAGTTGCCAACATTTGACATCTCTTGGCGGTGTGCGCAAACAATCGCGTTGGCCAGAAAACACGCGACTCTGTGTGCATACACGCGATTGTGCATGCGCTGATGCGCGCTCGGCCAATCCTTCCCGAGCTTTTTCGCCCTTTCAAAAGCGGCTCGTTATGGAATATTAATTGTCCGGCTTTATCGTAACAGCGGAACAGCATTATCCTCGGTGTACCATCGTTTCGTAATTTCGCAGCGATTGCGCCGCTGTTGGCCGATGTTTCCCGAATCAAAAGCCTCGCGGAGCAGACCGCCGTTCCTCTGTTCCCAAAAAGCGTTTTTGACGCCACTTTCCCGTACTTCTCGCTCTTTCTTTCTCGCTTTTCCGCTTTTCGATATCCCGTGGTTCCGTTAATCGCTCGACAATCGCGATATTCGCCTCGCAAAGCGCATTCTGTTGCTTCTGAATTATATTAATCCACTATAGTCGAATGTTCAGGCTCGGAACAGGAGATCAAAATTCTTTCCTGTCATTTCGATATCCTTTCACGCACAAACAACCGTGTCCGACGACACACGCAACGATGCTAATTGCACGAGTCTGACAACACGATCCTCGTCGCGATTCGTTTGATATTAAGGGTACCGAATATGACGCGTAGTCGAAGATAGATAACGGTGATAATTGCATTTTTATCTTGGTGTGACGAGAGTGGAGATAAATTTCGTGGAAGCAGTTGTAGGATTTCGATAGTCGCTAAAATTCGTGTACATATTTTACAATCATTTTGTATCGCGGTTCTAATAATCGACAGATTTACCTCGACTCGATATCTCGTGCTGCGAAACGAAAGAGAGATGGCCGCCATTTTCTACCGGTTGGTTAACTTCAATTTTAATCCCGATTTTCGACCACATTCGTCCATTACCGGCCGTTGGGGATAAAAATTGCTCGGCAATGAGGAAAATAAGGGAAGAACAACCCGGCACACAAGCGTCCATTTTGTTTGAAAATCTCGCGCGATCTCGCGAGCAAAGCTGTATTAATTCGAGCGTTGCGGAGCTGAAAGACAGAAGGGAAATGTGGAATAATGCGGAAAATTCGGATTATTTCGAGCGAGCTGCATAGTTGAGAGGCATCTGCGGCTTGATCGTGGCAGTTTTTCGTTGCGATCGGGATCGATAGGGCGCGTTACAAGCAGCCGATGGACACGGAAACGAAGCTCGCCGAGTTTATCCGCATTATCGGCGCAGGTACACGGGCGGAAATTAAACGAAATCCCGGTGAAAGTGGTGTAACCGAGCTGAGCGAAACACGGGTGATCGCAGGTCGGCGAATGATCGCGATTCCGGGGGCGCGTGTTCGTTCGGAACGAGCGGGCCCGCGCGCGGAATTACCCCCGGCGAGTGTTGCGTCTATTTGCCAGGAATTAACTGCGACGGAAAGAGAAAGCGGAAAAGAAGAGGAAAAGAAGAGGGAAAGAAAAGGGAAAGAAAAGGGAGGAAGAAAGAGGTAGGAGAAAGGAGGGTGTGGAATGGGCGTCTCGTCTTACAAAGGAGGACAGCTCGCTTGAGGGGCGCTTTAACGTTTGCGCCCGGGTTTTAAGTCTGCTCGGAACGGCGGAAAATCGCAGGCAGCTAGGAAAATTTCGTGCTGTTCCCGCGCCGGCAGACATTGAAACGTCGTACCTGTAGATAAATTCGCCGCGAAGTACAGGGTGAAACGCGCGGCGACACTCGCACCCTCGCGAATGCTTTGGCGATGTACGCGCATACCTGGGTGAAGAAGGTGAGAGGACTAGCCGGCTGTAGGGAGCAGCCGGGGCTGCTGCCACGGTGGGACGGGTCGGAAGGACAGGCAGAAGGGAGCGAGAATGGAAAAGTGGAAGGGACGAGAGTTATCGCGAATGGCGCACCCTCGCACAAAAGACCCTTAGTGCGCAGAGCGCGTGGTACTTCAGTTTACTAATGAACCCAGCTGGGGGTGCACCACTGGAGAAGCACTTTTACTTCTGTCGCTCTGTCTACCGTCAGACAGACAGACAGCTCACAATGGCCGTTCTTGGCTGACTCCGTCACGGATTCTTTGCTGCACGGGGAACGGGGAAGATCGGCGCTGCCTGCCAGGCTGCCCTGCACGGGCAGACATTTTCACCGATTCGATGATGCGCCTTTCGAGACCAAGAGGCTCGCTCGTTTCCACTCGTGAGATCGTGAAATTCCAAAGGAACGAGCACCGTTTCGATAAGTCCACCGTGTCACGGCTGACGAGTGGTGTAATATCGATTCGGTTTGTTGCCACGTCAAAGAACTATTACTTCGTGCCATTGTCACGGGCAACGGGGAATCAAAGGGGTGGTATTAACCCCTCGTACAGCGATAACGAGTCCATCTCGCCAGTTTTTCCCGCTAAATTCCGTGTTAAAACGGAGTTACGTGGCGTAGCTGAACACCCGTTCGGAGTTTGAAGAAATCTTAAGGATTTTTATAATTTCATCGCGGGTAATATAAGTATACGGCGGCTAATTGAAATTACACAATTTTACAACGCAGAATTTTTCGTAATTAGATCACAGCGCAAGGGGTTAATTAGATCTCGGTAAGAGAGTGCTTCTTGGAATATCGAATTTTGTGGCTCTCGCTTTGTTTCCGGGATTTCGCCGTTTCGTATTTTTACGTTTGCTTTCAGGCAAATGATTATTATAGTTTGAACAGCGCGAGAAGGGTGTCTGGGTAGGTAGTGGGTAAATAAAATTTATTAGAAAATTATCGAATAAAGGCTCGGGGTGAAATTGCGAAGGATAGAAAAATTATTACGATGTATTACATGCATAATAACATCTTTTCATCCTGAAACTCCTTATCTTTGCGCTATTCTTCATGTAATACTATAATTAACTGTGGTATATATAATTTTTTATATGCACCAGGCTATTCTTAATCTATGACCCCTAATTAACCTGGTTTCTTGTATCGCGCATATATCTTCAGCCTTAAAGTGTAATAGGAATGTTTTAATGTACGTGTACCATGGAAATTTATTATCTGCAAACGCAAACGGAGTATAATTTATAAAGAACTAATTGGTAGCGACGAATTGATATCGTCAATAACAAATTGCAGAAATTGAATAAATTTTTGATTATTTGGTTCTGACTTTATAACGTTATATAATTATAAGTCCTCGATTATTAAAATCGATAAGGATCGCGATTTATCGATCGTGCTGCAACGATCAGTGGTTGCTTAAAGTTCGCGTGATCGAAAATTGGAGGCATTTGCCGATTTGCCTTTGGATCAGACAGATCGAACAGGGGTGAGCCCGAGATGTAAATGAGGTGATCAGCAGCTAGTATCATGAGCTAGTTGATGACCATTAACCACTCCATTCACACTCCGTCATCCGCTATAATTAAACATTAAATTTAATGAAATAATAATTATGAAGTAATTTAATGTACCGTTAATTCGATGAAATTTAATTCGTCATTATATTTGCGATTTTATTGCAACTTATTTTCATCTACAGAGCGAGGCGTGGTAATTAACATCGTTATCTTAAAATATTTACTATCTACTTGAAATTTTCATTATAACTTTATCCCGCCTAAAAGAGTAAAAAGAACGACAGCAATTGCGTTAAAATGTAAATGAAGGGAAATTGAACCACTTATATTACACTGGCTAACAAATTTTAACTTTTTCTCGAATGTCTAAAATATCGTTAGTTGATTCTTGTTAAGTTTAATTTGCTGAACACGAATCTGCAATAGATATTGCTCAAACACCTTCGGTTTTTGAAAAATATGAGTTTTTCTAAAAAAGGCAGGATTTTTGGATAAAATGGCTACATGAAATGTATAAACGATAGGAGGTTTGCTGCTGTCTTACATGTTAGGTGAAATTTTATTGCAGCCAAAAGTACAAAAATAATAACTTGACATGCATATACGTGTCATGGAAATTTATCCTATGGAAATACAGTTATAGATTATACAAAATGCATAAATTATCGAATTTATCATTAATGACAAATTAAAGTAGTTAATACAAATTTTTCAAGGCATAAAAATGCGTAATGTAAATGCATCATGGAAATATATATCCTAAAAGCATAAATAAAGTTTATAAATTATTATATTTATAGCTGATAATAAATTGTTCACGACGTAAATTTATAATAAAAATGAAAAAATTAATAAATAGTTGGTTATTTCTTGAAATTACAATGAATTTATGTTAAAATGTACCAATAATTTACAAAAAGTTAATAAACTATTACACTGATTGTTAATAACAAATTAATAATGTTAGTAACAAATTGTCCACGATGTGAATCTACAATAAATGTGAAAAAATTAATAAATCATGGAATATTACTCGAATTTATAATGAATTTATGTTAAAATGTACCAATAATTTAGAAAAAGTTTATAAATTATTAGACTAATTGTTAATAACAAATTAATATTGTTATTAACAAATTGCTCGCAACGTATATTTATAATAAAAGTGACAAAATGATTAAATTATTGGCTATTAAAGCGGAAAAATAATAAATAATGGAATCGATAAAGTACGAAAATTTCTGATCGGAGTGGGGGAATCGGCCGATCAGCGGCTATATAAGGAGCGACGCGACGCAGCACAAGTCATTTGTCAGTTCGACTTCGGAAGTGACGCGTCTAAATTTCTAAGTGCGCGAGGGGTGGGAGTCCGAAATGAGGTTGGGGCTAGCCACCCCACCCTCATCCCACCCCATTAAACAATTTACTAATAATTTTCTTTTTCTTTCAGATTTTAATTATTTTTTCTTTTTACAGGTTTTAATTATTTTTTCACTTTCCAGCTTTTATTTTGTTTCTATTTATTTTCATTCGAATATTTCGTATAATATTCGAATGTTTCATCGTTGGTTTGTTTGTATCCCATCTTTGGGTTGTTCATCTCTCATCTTTAGGTTGTTAATCATTCTCTTTTTCAGATCTAATCTATTTTTCTTTCAGGTTTTAATTATTTTTTTTCTTTTCAGATTTTAATTATTCTTCTTTTTCCACATTTTATTTTCTCGATTCTATTTATCTCCATTCGAACATTCGAATATTTCGTATAATATTCGAATGTTTCATCGTTGGTTTGTTTCTGTCTCATCGGTGGGTTGCTCCTTCCACTTGGTTAACCTTCGTGATTTCTATTCGTTCGTTTTCTTTCTTTGTACTAATCCGTTTCATTTCAGGTTTATATTAACAATAATATATTCTGTTTTAGCTTTTAGGTTTCTAAAGATTCTTAAGTTTCCTCAAAACTTCATTTGGGGCACATCAATGGACGACACAAGATGCGTGTGTTTAGACCTAAGTAGTCATAAGATAGATGCCTAGACTAAGTCTCATGTGCGCGCTATGTGTACAAAGGTAAGCTACCTAACTTGGAGCGAAATATATCAATTCTTTATTATCTTCTTATCCCTGTCGTTTACCAAATAGAACATAATTGTTCTCGCGATAATCGCGATTGTTCTTAAGTACCGACTAGCCTGCGCGACGTACTCCCCTGTACTCGACAACTTCACGTCTCATAAGTCATTCTCACGGCTCGTCTCCGACACTCATTTCCAGCCACTGTCAACCTCGTCAAGCATCGAGTTCCAGGGTGGCTCCTGGGTCACTGTTTCTCCTGGACTTGATGCGGGGGTCCAGCTGCCCCGGTCGCGTACGCGACTGGGGTTCGGGTACGCAGTTGGACGGACATAGTGTCTACGGTTAGACCACAGGGATGATTAAGTTCTACCCCGTGTGGCTGGGATGCGAAGTGTCTGTCTGGCTTGCAATGCCCCGCCGGACCCTCGT
>NW_016916911.1:0-3312 GCF_001483705.2 Eufriesea mexicana | reverse complement strand
GTTGACACTAGAAGTTTCATTGGTTCAGGGACTATCCTTGGTCCACGTGTAAGTCTTGGCGAGTGCGACAGTGACTGGAATTGAGCTAGGCCCGATCGGGAGGGTGCCGAGGTATGAAGTTATCTCTGTTCACGGGAGTGCATCGCCTAGGCTAGTCGGTCTTTCGAATAACCGCGAACTCGTTCGGGCGCGTCGCGATTTTCTATTAGCTCGCGTGTTTGATATTTTATTCCCTATTTTTATGGGAACTTGAAAATATCTTAGCGTTGCGACGGTAGAGTTTCAGTATACCGAATCGAAATCTCCTTTGTAAGACACGAAATAAAACAAAGTGTCAGTAGAATCATTTTAACTTAATTCGCTCCAAGTTAGATTAGAGTACCTTTGATACAGTTAGCACCAGCAGGCTGCGCCACTAGGGCGCATGTCGGGTCTCGATACGTAGCCACCTCCACGTGGTGAGACCTGGGAATTGGTATCGTTTTCCTTCGGGAAACGATACCAAGCTAAGAGCTACGCATAAGGTATAACATATGTCCTATCTCTTGTGAATTTTCACTGTTCCATTTGAACTTTGGAGTCAAAGAGTAGGCGAAATGTGCATGACAGATGCTTTGACAGTAGGAAATCAACAAATTACTCAATTTCTACGAATAACTTATAAACTTTTATAGCTGGATCGCAAAGCTGAATCTTTGGACAACATTCTTATGCAATTTTTGCATATAATTTGGTGCTAACAAATTTATTATTATTAATTACTTGATGGCGTCCGCGATTTCACAACAACGGTCGGCACAATTGTCCGCCAAAATAATTAATTATGAACAAGACTAGAGGTAAAATGCAAACAAAAATCATATGGAAATATTCCCAAGGATTTTGTTTTTATAATGTGCGCATATAATTTCTAATTTAATTTCATAGAAGATTGTAATTAATGGAAAACCAATAGTATTATCGACATCAGTTGAAACACGGTTGGAAATAAATGCACGTAACTAATTAACTTAGAAGAAATTAATATTCAAAATTATATTAGAATATTCGTAAAAGACGCGCCTTTACGATACACATGTAAAAGTTTGAAAATTAATCGCAAAAATTATGCAATTTGTTAATTCTTTAATGCCGAATGAAAATTTAGGAAACAGCGGTAGGTGCTGTCTATAATTTTACACTGGAAGATTGTGTTCCAGTGAGAAATCAAGGTTGTCGGTAACGGAGCACAAGCTTCCAGTGTAAAGTCATAGGTGACACCTACCCCAGTTTCCTAAATTTTCATTCGACGTTAGGAAATTAACAAATTACACAATTTCTGCGATTAATTTATGAACTTTTATACTTGCATCGTAAAGGCGCGTCCTTTACAAACTTTTTAATATAATTTTCTATATTAATTTCTTCCTAATTAATTAATTACAAGAAATTATTCTCCGAATGTTCGAACTGAGTCGAAGATATTATTGGTTTTTCATTAATTTCTATCTTCCATGCAATTAATTTATAAATTACATGCGCACATTGTATAAACAACATCCTTGGGAATATTCTCATATGATTTTTGTGCGTATTTTACTACTAATTTTGTTCATAATTAATTATATTCATGGAGAATCGTGCCGATCGTTGTTGTGAAATCGCGGACACCATCAAATAATTATTAATAACAAACTAAATACCATTAAATTATGTGCAGAAATTGCATAAGAATGTTGCCCAAAGATCCAGCTGTCTGATCCAATTGTAAAAGTTCATAAATTAATCGCAGAAATCGAGTAATTTGTCAATTTTCCAATTGCCGAAGCATCCATCCTTTTCTAGTCACTTGCTGTCCTTGTCACAAGGACAATACTTTTACAGCCTATATGGACAATACTTTTGCCGTCTCCGGACAAAACTTTTGCCGTTTCTGGACAATACTTTTGCCGTTTCTGGACAATACTTTTGCCGCTTCGGTGGACAATACTTTCGCCGTTTCTGGACAATACTTTTGCCGTCTCTGGACAAAACTTTTGCCGCTTCTGTGGACAATACCTTTGCAGCTCGGCCGTTAAATTTTCGACCGATTTCGCGACTTTGTATTAGGATAACATAACATGATAGGAGGTCACTCGGCGAGACAGTTCTAAGAAATGACGTCATTTCCAAGAATTCTCAGGCAACGCTTCTGTATCCTGCCCGTAAAATTTTCGGGCGATTTCGCAGCTTTGTATCAGGATAACATAACATGACAGGAGGTCGCTCGATGAAAGAATTCCAAGAAATGATAAGTCGCTCGACGAGACAATTCCAAGAAATGACGTCATTTCCAAGAATTCTCGAACGATACTTTTGCGGCCTCGGCGAGAATTTTTCTCCCGATTTCGCGACTTTGTACTAGGATAACATAACATGACAGAAGGTCTCTTGCCGAAACAGTTCCAAGAAATGACATCATTTCCAAGAATTCTCGGACAATTCTTTTGCGGCCTGGTCGTGAAATTTTCGGGCGATTTCGCGACTTTGTACTAGGATAACATAACATGATAGGAGGTCGCTCGCCGAGACAGTTCCAAGAAATGGCGTCATTTCCTAGAATTCTCGGACAATACTTTTGCAGTTTCAGCGAGATATTTTTGGCCGATTTTGCGATTTTTTATTAGGATAACATAAAATGAAAGGAGGTCGCTCGTCGAGTCAGTTCCAAGAAATGTCGTAATTTCTAAGAATTCTCTGGACAATAATTTTGCAACACGGCGAGAAATTTTCAGCCAATTTTGTCGCTTTCTATTAGGGTAACATAACATGATAGAAGGTTGATCGTCGACCTATTCCATGATTTTATATCATCTCCAACAATTCTCTGGACAATACTTTTTCTACTTTGTAGTACATTTTAATAATTTTACTTACCTTATACTTACCTTGCTTTCTTACCTTCCCTTACTTGGTTTCCTTTCCTTACTTACAAGGAGTGTGCAAGTTCTTCAGGTGACCGATTTAGTTGAAACTTCGCAGCTTTATAGAGATCGTCATGCAGTTTAAGAAAATATATAATTATAGCCGCAATTACTAAATAGTTTTTAAGATATTTGCGATTAAAGTTTTATTGCATTCTTAATTAAATATTTATTTCCAATGTGTTTCAATTTAAGTTGTAGCGTAACTGGGACGATCCAGAATTGATATAATGGTGGACCGGGGTTCGATTCTCGTAATAGTTTTGATAATTTTTTAAAATATATTTTTTGTTTTGTATTTATTTTACGCCTATGAAAACATTGTAAATACACAATTATAAATAAAATTTCTTAATAAAAAAGTTATTTT
>NW_016916910.1:0-697 GCF_001483705.2 Eufriesea mexicana | reverse complement strand
CCCCTCGGTTTCTGATTCTCTCTCTGTTACTTCGCATTCTCTCGTTTTGTTTTCATTTTCCGTTGTTTCTATTTCAACTTCTGCTCCTATTGTGCTTTCTTCCTTAGAAGCCTCACGCATGCCCTCCTGATTATTTGGATTTTCTAGAAAAACAACGCCTCGACTTATCGCAATTTTGTTGGCTTTGGGATCCACCAATCTGTACGCTTTCGATTGTTCGCTATAACCTACAAAATACCGTCTTTTAGCCTCGTTGTCTGGTTCTTGCCTATGTTCTTTCGGAATCTGTACATATGCCGCACATCCCAAAACATACAGTACTTTAAAATTTAGTTCTGTCGAATTCCAATGTTCCTAAGAAGTTTTATCCCGTGATCTGCTTGGTAATCTATTTTGAATAAAATTTGCCGTCATTATTGCCTCACCCCAATAGCATTTTGCGAGCACGCTCTCAATCAGCATACACCTGGTCATTTCAATATGGTATCGATTCTTTCTTTCAGCCGTACCACTTTATTGAGGGGAGTACGTTGCTGTGAGTTCCATTCTCATTCCTTCGCTTTTTAAGTAATTTATTATCTAAACATTTATATATTCTCTCCCTGTATCTGACCTTATGGTTTTTGGCTTCATCTTAAATATATTTTTTGTAAATGCAACATACCCCTTGATTTTCATGCATTCATCTGGTTTATGA
>NW_016916909.1:0-12920 GCF_001483705.2 Eufriesea mexicana | reverse complement strand
GGAGGCCAGGGGTAGTGGTCTCGGCTCGTGGGGATTAGTTAGTTTACGTTCGGTTACGTCACGGAAGGTTATGTTCGCTAAATGTAGCATTGACCTTCGCGCCGTGCTCTGTTGTTCCGTCGATTTCCCTGCTCTACTGCGCTGTACTATTTCTGCTGGCCCTGCGGAGGTAGGCAAGAGTGGTCTCGGCACGTCGGGTTCAGTTACGTTACGATCAGTTATGTGAAGATTGGCTACAATGGGATAGGATAGCTTTGACACTTGAACTTTACACTGCTCTTCGCTGGCTTTCAGCTCTCTACTGAGCTCTAATATCTTCTGCTTGCATCTGGGGAGACCAGCATTAGTGGTCCTGGGTCGCTATGTAGAGTTAGGCTTCGTTTCGTTAAGTTATGTTAGTTTGGGTTAAGTTCGGATATCTCTGGCTTTTCTGCTATACACTACGACTCCATGGTTTTCTGCGCCCTACTCTCCACTAATATGTTCTGCTCGGCTTCGGGTAAGCCAGCATCACAGTGGTCTCGGCACTTCGGGTTGATTTATATTACGTTCGGTTATGGACGGATGGATACGTTAGGAGAGGATAGCTTTGACTTTTGTTCTGTTCACAGATCTTCGCTGGTTTTCTGCCTTCTACTGTTCACTAATATGTTATGCTGGGCTCTGGGGAGGCCAACTATGGCGGTCTCGGCATGTTAGTTTGAGTTATGTTACGCTTGGCTACGTTACGTTTGGCAACGTTAGGGCGGTACACCATCGACTATTGAGTTATACAATGCAATGCGGTAGATTTCTGCCTTCTACTGTGCTCTAGTTCATTATTCTTGGCTCTGGGGATGCCAGCAATAGTGGTTTCGGCACGTTATGTTGGGTTATGCGAACTTTGGTTAGGCTGGCCTTCGTCAGGTTGCGTTAGGACGCGTCCCACTTTTGAGCTATATACTGCAATGCGGTTGTTTTCAGCGCCCTACTCTGCTCTACTAGGTTCCGCTTCGCTCTGGGAAGGACAGCAAATGTGCCTTCGGGACGTCAGGTTGAGTCAGGTTACGTCCGGTTATGTTACGGTTTGTAAGGTTAGGGTAGGGCAGCTTTGAATTTTGTGCAATACACTGCGATTCTATCGATTTCAGAGCTCTACTCTACTCTAGTATGTTCTGTTTGGCTCTTGGGAGTGACGCAATATAGGTCTCGTCACGATAGGTTTAGTTATGTTGCGTTTGGTTACGTTAAGTGTGTTTGGGTCAGGCACGGATATATTAGACTTTCGTGATGTATACTGTTATTCGGTGGAATTCTACACTCTACTGTGCTCTAGTATTTTCTGCTTCGCTCTGTGGAGACCAGCAATAGTGCTTTCGGCTCGTTGGGTTGCGTTAGGCTACGTTTGATTGAGTAAGGTTGTGCTAGGTTCGGTAAGGATAGCTGTGACTTTTGTGCCATACACTGATTCCCAGTGGATTTCTGCACTTTACTGCGCTCTGCTAAATTCGGCTTGCCCTTGGGGAGGCCAGCAGCAGTGTCCTCGGCACCTTGGGTAGAGCTATGCTACGTTTGGTTAGCATAAGATAGTTCAGGTAAGGTTTAGTTTCCTTCGACTGTTGTGCTATACACTGCAGTGAGGCGTTCTCTGCGCTCTACTCTTCTCTAGTATACACAGATTAGCTCTGGAGATGTCAGCAACCGTGATCCCACCACGTTAGGGGGAATTAAGTTAAGCTTGGTTATGTTACGTGTGGTTACGTGAGGACATGGTAGCCTCGACTTTTTGCTATACACTGCTATTCTACGGATTTCTGTGCTCTACTGCGCTCTAATATGTTCTGCATGTCTCTGGGGAGGGTAGAAATAGACGTCTCGTCACGTTAGTTCGAGAGAGGTCACGATTGGCTTCGTTATGTATGTCAACGTTATGAAGGAAGGCCTTTGACTTTTGCGCTACTCACTGCTATTCCGTGGTTTCTTTCGCTCTACTGTGTTCTAGTATGTTTTGCTTGGCTCTGGCGAGGCCAGCAGTACTGTCCCCGGCCGGCTTGGTTGGTTTACGTTAGTTCAGGTAAGGTTTGGATATCTTTGACTTCTGTGCTGTTCACTGCAATGCGGAAGCTTTCTGCGCGCTAAATTGCTCTAATATGACCTGACTGGCTCTGGGGATGCCAGCAATGGCCGTCTCGGCACGTTACGTTGAGTTATGTTGTGTTTGGTTACGTTAAGGATAGCTAGGTTAGGGCAGGGTAGCATTGACTCTTGTGGTATACACTGCTATTGGTGGATGTCTGCGCTTTGCTGTGCTCTAATATTCTCTGGCAGGCCCAGTGGATGCCAGCAATAGTGGTATCGGCACGTTGGTTTGCGTTACGTTACGCTTGGTTCGGTTAGGTTGTGCTAGGCAAGGTAAGGACAGCTGTGACTTTCGTCCTATGATACTCAGTCGATTTCTGCAGCCTACTATGATCTGCTATAATCTGCTTGGCCCTTGTGATGCCAGCAACAGTGGTCTCGGCACATTGGGTTGTGTAATGCTACGTTAGGTTACCCTCGGTTAGTTCAGGTGTGGTTTGGATTCCTCTGACTGTTGTGCTCTATACTGCAATGCGGTGGTTTTCTGCGCACTGATCTTCTCTTGTATATTCTGCTTCGCTCAGGATATGCCAGCAACAGTCGTCGCACCACGTAAGGTTCAATTACCTTACGCTTATTTATGTTAGGTTTGGTTACATTAGGATAGGTTAGCTTTGGCTATTGTGGTGTACACTGAGATTCTATAGATTTCTGTCCTCCACTTTCCACTCATATGGTATGCTTGGCTCTGGGAAGTGTAGTAATAGTGTTCTCGGCACGTTATGTTGGGATAGGCTGCTCTTGGTTAGTTTCGGTTAGTTCAGGTAATGCTTTAATATACTCGGCTATTGTGCTGTACAGTGCAATGCTGCGGATTTCTGCAGCAGGCTGATCTATGGTATGCTTTTCTTGGCCCTGGGTGTCCAGAAACCGTGTTACGATAGGTTGGTTTGGATTACGTTTGGTTACGTTACGATTTGTTAGGTTACGGGAGGATAGCTTTGACTTTGGTGCAATAGTCAGATATTTGGTGTATTTTTGCTCCCTATAGTGCTTCAAAATTTTCAGCTTGCCTCTGGGAAGACCAGAAAATGTGGTCCCGGCACGTTAAGTTGAGTCAGGGTATGTACTTTTAGGTTGATTTAGGCCTAGTTAGGTCAGGAGAGCTTTAACTTATGTGCTGCGCACTGCCGTTCCGTGGATTTCAGCGCGCTACTGCGCTCTGATATGTCCTGCTTGGCCCTGGGGAGGCAAGTAATAATGGTCGCGGCACGTCAGCGTAATTTAGGATACGTTCGGATATATTACGATTCTCTAGGTTAGGAGTGGATATCTATGCCTTTAGTGCTACTGTATGCTATTAGGTGGGTTTCTGGGTCGTACAGTACTCTATTATTTTCAGCTTCGCCCTCGGAATGCCAGCAAAAGTGGCGTCGGCACGATATTGTGAGTCAGGTTACGTTCGGTTGGGGCCGGTCATACAAAGCTTGGCCAGGATTGCTTTAACTTTTGTGCTTTGCGCTGCTATTCGGACGATTCATGCGCTCTGCTGTGCCCCAGTATGTCCTCTTTGGCTCTGGGGAGGGTAGCAATAGTGATCGCGGCACGATAGGTTGGGTTAGCGTACGTATCGTTATGATACATTTGGTGAGGTTACGATCGGATATCTTCCACTTTTGTGCTATAAGCTGCCTTCGGTGGATTTCTGTCCTCTGCATTGCTCTGCTGTACTCTGCTCGGCTCCCGGGCAGCCAGCAATAGCGGGCGTGCCTCGATAGGTTGAGCTATTTTCAGTTCGTTTTTGCCAGGTTTGGCTACGTTTGGATGGGATACCTCGGACATTTTTGCTATACACTGCCACTATGCTGATGTCAGCGTTCGACATTGCAATGCTATACTCCGCTTGGCTCTCTTGAGGCCATCAATAGTGGTCGTGGCACCACGGGTTTTGTTGCGTTGCGTTTGGTTATGTTACATTTGGCCAGGTTAGGAATTGTAGCACCCACTTCTGCGCTATACACTGCTATTCGGTGGTTTTCTGCGCTGCACACTGCTCTAATATGCTCTGATTTGCTCCGTGCATGTCAGGAGTAGTGGTCTAGGCACAATAGGTTTAGTTATGTTACGTTTGGTTATGTTATGTTCGGTTAGGTCGGGACAGGATAGCTTTGACTTTTGAGCCACACACAGCCATTCGGTGGATTTCTACGCTCTACAATGCTCTACTAAACTCTGCTCGGCTCTCGGGATGCCAGCAATAGCGGTCGTGGTACGTTAGGATGTGTTATGTTACGTTTGTTCATTTCAGGTTAGTTTAAGTTTGGTTAGGATAGATTTGAATTTCGTACTGTACACAGATATTCCGTGAATTCCTGTCCTCCGATGTGGCCTAACATGCCCTTCTGTACTCTGAAGAGGCTAGAAATTGTGGCCGAGGCTCGTTAGGTATAGTTACGTTACGTTTGGTTAGGTTATGCTTGCATGAGTTATGTTTGGATAACTTCGACCTTTCTGCTATTCACTACCATTCTATCGACGTCTGCGCTCCACTCTCCTCTAATACGTTCTGCATGGCGATAGGGCGGCCAGAAATGGTGGTCTAGGCACGTTAGGCTTTGTTATGTTACGTTTGGCTATGTTGCGCTTGGTAAGGATAGGGTAGGACCATTCTGTCGTTTGTGCAATACTGTGCCATTCAGAGGATATCGGCGCTATTCGTTGCTCTACTCCACTCTACTCGACTCTGGGGCGGCTAGCATTGGCGGTTGCCGCACGATAGGTTGTGTTAGCTTACGTTTGCTTGGATCAGGTTTGGATAGGCTTGGTTAGGATGACTTTGACTTTTATGCTATACACTCCCGTTCTGTGGATTCCTGCGCTCTACTCTGCCCTTATATGTTCCGCTTGGCTCAGTGGAGGCCAGCAATATTCGTCTCTTCTCGTTGGGATTAGTTATTCTACGTTTGGTTTGGTTAGGCTAGGACCGGTTTGGATAGGATGGCTTTGACTTTTGCGGTATACACTCCAATTCGGTGGATTTCTGCGCTCTACTATGATCTATTATTCTCTGCCATGCTCTGAGGAGGCCAGAAGTAATGGCCGCTGCGCTATAGATTCTGTTACGTTACATTTGTGTAGGTTAGGCTCATTTGGGTAAGTTTGGGATATCTTTGTCTTTTGTGCCACACGCTGCTATTCGGTGAAATTCTGCGCTCTACATCGCTCTACTATACTCCGCCCGACCCTGTTGTGGCCAGCAATAGTGCCCGTGACACGGTTGGTTGGGTTCGGTTACGTTTGGTTATGTTACGTTTGCTTATGATACGTTTGGACATGTTAGGCTAGGATAACTTTGACTTCTGCGCTGTAGGCTGCTATTTGGTGGATTCCTGCTCACTACTGAAATTTAAAACGCTCGGCTTTGTTCTGGCTAGGCCAGAAATCTTGGCCACCGCACGTTAGATTGATATATGATACGTTTCGTTGGGTTCGGCTTGTGAGGGTTAGGTTAGGATATCATTGATTTCTGTGCTGTACACCATTATTCATAGGATTTCTGCGGTCTACTGTGCTCTAGTATATTCTTCTTGGCTATGCGGAGGCCAGCCGTAGTGGTCCCGGCGCGTTAGTCTGTGTTACGTTGCATACGGGTATGTCACGTTTGGTTAGGTTAGGAGAGGATAGCTTTGACTTTTATACCATAAACTGCGATTCGGAGCATTTCTGTGATGTACATTGCTACACTGTGCTCTACTCGTATCTGCGGCGACCAGCAATGGCGACCGTTGCTCGATAGTTTGAGTTAGGTTACGTTCGTTAAAGTAGGGTATGGTCTGGTTTGGTAGGGATGTCTTTCACTTTTGCGCTGTACATTGTCATTTGGTGGCTTTCTGCGCTCTATTGTGCTCTACTATACAATGCTAGAATCTGGTGAGGACAGCAATAGTGGCCGTGGCACGATTGGCTTTGTTAGGCTACCTTTGGTAATGTCACAATTGGCTAGGTAAGGAGAGGGTAGATTTGGCTTTTGCGCTATGCCACGCTAATCGGTGGATTTCCACGCTCAACATTCTCCCACTATGCTCCTTTCGACTCTGGAGATTCCAGCAATAGTTGTCTCGACGCGTCAGTTTGGGTTGGGCTACGTTTGGTTATGATATGCTACATTGGGTTCAGTTTGAATAGCTTCGACTTTCGCGGCTGTAAGCAGATTTTCGGTGGATTTCTGCGCTCTGCTGTTCTCTAGTATGTTCTGCTTGGCTCTGGAGTATCCAGTAATAGTTGTCTCGGCACTTTAGGTGGAGTTAGATTACGTTTCGTTATGTTAGGTTACGTTTGGTTAGGTTAGGTTTGCTTTGACATATGTGCTCAACGCTGATATTCTATGGACTCCTGTGTTGTAATGTGCCCTTTAATATTCTGCTTGTCTCTGGTGAAGTCAGCTATACTGGTCACGGCGCGATACTTTCTGCTAGGTTACGCACGGCTTGGCTACGTACGGATAGGTTTGGTTATTGTAGATTTGACTCTTCTGCTCTACATTACCGTTCGTTCGACATCTGAGCACTGCGCAGCTCTACTAGCATCTGCATGTCTCAGGGGAGGCCAGCAATTGCGGTCGTGGAAGGTTCGGTTGGTATATGTTACGCTTGGTATGGTTACGTTACGTTAAGCTTGGCTAAGTTGGCATTCGCTTTTGAGCTATACACTTCTATTCAGACTATTTCAGCGTTCTACATTGCTCTGCTCTACTCTGCTTAGCTCTCGTGTGGCCATCAATGACGGTCGTGGCACGTAAGTTTGTGTTACGATACGTCCGCTTGCGTTACGTTTGGTTTGGCTAGGAAAGGATAGCTTTGACTTTTATGCTGTACACTGCTTTTCGGTGGATTTTCTGCGCTATACACCGCTCTGATATGCTCTGATTGGCGCTGGGGATGCCAGCAATAGTTGTCTCTGCACGTTTGGTTGAGTTAGCTACGTTCGGTTAGGTTAAGATTGGTTACGTTAGGATAGTGTAGCTTTGACGTTTGTGCTATACACTGCCATTCGGGCGATTGCAGCGCTCTGCAGTGATATAATGTTCCCTGATTTGGTATGGGAATGCGTGAAATATTGGCCGCTGTGCGTTAGGATGTGTTATGTTTCGTTTGATTTGGTTAGGTTTGTTTGTGTTAGGTCAGGGTATCTTTGACTTTCGTGCTATCCACTGCCATTCTATGGACCTCTAAGCTCTACCCTCCTCTAACGTGCCCTGGTTGCTGTTGGGGAGGCCCGCAATTGTGTGCTAGGCGCGTTAAGTTTGGATAGGTTACGTTTGATTCGGTTGGGTTACGACAGATTGGGTTATGATATCTCTTGCTTTTTTGCTACACACTGCTATTCGGGAGACTCCAGCGTTTTACATTAATCCTGTACAACATTTCGCTCTCGTGAGGCCAACAATAGCTTTTATGGCACGTCAGGTTTGGTTACGTTACGTCCGCATATGTTATGCTTGGTTAGGCTATGATAGGATAGCATTGACTTATGTGCTGTACGCTGCTTTTCGGTGGATTCCTGAGCTCAGCATTGCTCTGCTAAACTCGGCATGGCTCTGGGGATGCCAGCAATAGCGGTCGAGGGACGATAGGTTGTGTCATGTCACGTTTGGCTTGGTTACGTTACGTTACGTTTGTATCGGGTGGCTTTGACATTCGTGTTATACGCTGCTACCTGGCGGATTTCTGCGCTCTACGTTGCTCTACTATATCCTGTTCGTCTCTGGGGACGCCAGTAATCGTGGCTTTGGCCCGTTAGGTTTGGTGGGGCTACGTTTGGTTACGTTATGTTAGCCTGGGTTATGTTTGTATAGATTTGTATTTCGGTGTACACAATGCTAGTCAGTGAATTTTTACGCTCTACTGCGCTCTATTATATCCAGCTTGGCTCTGGAGAAGCCTGCAATAGTGGTCTCGCCACGTTAGGTTGAAATAGCGTTCATTTGGTTAGATTACGTTAGCTTTGGTTCGGTTTGGATAGCTTCGACTTTTCTGCTGTACACCGCAATTCTGTGGACTTCTACGCACTAATCTCCTCTTTTATGATCCGCTGGGCTCTGTGGAGGCCAGCAATACTGGTCGCGGTAAGTTAGGTTTAGTTACTATGCGCTTGGTTGTGTCATGTTGGGCCTGATTAGGTAGGGTATTTTTGACTTCTGTGATATACATTGCTATTTGGTGGCTTTCTGAGCTCTACTCTGCTTTACGATACTCTGCTCGACTTTGTGGAAACAAGCAACACTGGTCATGGCACGATGGTTTGCGTTAGGCTACGTTTCGTAATGTTAGGATTGGTTAGGTTAGGACAAGGTAGCTTCGACTTTTGTTCTGTTCACCGCTTTTCGGAGAATGACTACGCTCTACATTGCTCTACTGTACTCTGGTCGACCCTTGGGAGGCCAGCAAGAGTGGTCACTGCTCGTTAGTTTGAGTTGGCCTACGATTGGTTAGTATATGTTAGTCTCGAGTAGGTATGCATGGCTGTGACTTTTGTGCTTTACACTGATGTTCGTTGAATTTCTGCGTTCTGCTGTGCTCTAGTATGCACTGATTGGCTCTGGGGAGGTCAGCAAAGGTGGCCTCGGCGCGCAAGTTTGAGTTAGGTTACGCATGCCTTGGCTAGGTCGGACAGGTTTGGTCAGTATAGCCTTGACTATTGTGCTATACACTCCTTTTCGGCCGATACCTGTGCACAGCATTGCTCTACTTGCATCTGCTTATGTATGGTCAGGCCAGAAGTAGTAGGCGTGACACGATTGCTTTAGAAAGGTTAATTTCGGTTAGGATTGGTATGGTTGTGTTTGGTTAGCGTGGCTTTGACCATTGTGCTATACACTGCTTTTCGCTGGACTAATGCGCTCTGCTGTGCTCTAGTATATTCTGCTCGGCTATGGGGCTGCCAGCATTACTGGCCTCGGCACGATATTCTCAGTCATGTTGCGCATGGTTATGTTACGTTTGGTTAGGTTAGGCAGGTTAGCTTTGACTTTTGCTCTATATACTGCAATCCGGTGGGTTTCTGCGATTTACGTTGTTCTATTATACTCTGCTCGTTCATCAGGAGGCCAGCAGTAATGATTGCCGCCCGTTTGATTGGGTTAGTTTACGTTTGGTTAGGTTAGGTTAGGTTGTGTTACGTTGTGATTGCTTTGACTTTGTGCTACTCATTGCTATCATATGGACTTCTGCGATCTCCTGTGCGCTATCACATGCTGCTTGTCCCTGTGGACGACGAGGATTGTTCTCTCGTCACGTTAGGTTTTATTATTTTACGTTTGGTTAGGCTAGGTTTTCTAGGCTTGGATGGGGTTGATTTGACTTTTGAGATAAACTCTGCTATTCGGACTATTTCTGCGTCCTACATTGCTCTGCTATTCACAGCTTGTCTCTCGCGAAGCCAGCAGTAGCTATCGTGGCACGTCAGTTTGGGTTACGTTGCGTCCGCTTATGCTACGTTTGGTTAGGTTTGGATAGAATGGCTTCGACTTTTGTGCTTTAAACTGATACTCGGAGGAATCCCGCAATCCGCTGCGCTCAAATATACTCTGCTTGGCTTTGGGGAGTCCGGCAATATTACCTTCGGCACGTTAGGTTGAGTTATGTTACGTTCGGTTATGTTAGGACAGTACAAATTTGACTTTTGCGCTATACGCTGCTATTCGGCAGATTTATGCGCTCTTCATTGCTCTACTATGCTTTACTCTACTGTGGCGAGGTGAGCAATAGTTTTCGCAGCACGATAGGTTGTGTTACATTACGTACGTCAGTCTAGGTTAAGTCACGTTTGGCTAGGATGTCTTTCACTTTTGTGTCATAGACTGCTATTCGGTGGATGTGTGCGCTCTACTGTGCTCTAATATGTTCTGCTGTGCTCTGGGGAGGCCAGCAAATAGAGTCGGGTATGGTCTGGTTTTGTAAGTATGTCTTCTACTTTTGTGGTATACTTTGCCATCCGGTGGCCTCCTGCGCTCTACTGTGCTCTACTATACTCTGCTAGAATCTGGTAAGGCCAGCAATAGTGGTCGTGGCACGATAGGCTTTGTTAAGCTACGTTTGGTTATGTCACAATTGGTTAGGTATAGACAGGGTAACTTTGGCTTTTACGCTATGCCACGCTTTTCGGTGGATTTCTACGCTCTGCTTTGCTCCACTGTATCCTGCTTGGCCCTGTGGAGTCCAGCAATATTTGTCGCAGCACTTTACGTTGAGTCAGGCTATGTTTGGTTAGGTCCTATGGTTCGGGTATTGCTTGGGTGGTTTACACTTTTCTGACATACCTCTCCTATACTATAGATATCTGCGTCCTACTATCCAGATATATTTCCTGCATGGCTCTCGGGAGGGCAGCAATCGTGGTCGCGGCACGTTCTGTTGTGTTAGGTTACGTTTTGCTATGTTGCGGTGGGCTAGGTTAGCTGGAGGGAGCTTTGACTCTTATACTGTACACTGCTACTCGGCGGATTTCAGCGATCAACAGTGCTCTAGAGTGTTAGCCTTGGCACTGGGAGGCCCAGCAATAGTGTACCCGGCACGTTACATTGAGATACGTTGCGTTCGCTTAGGATATGATAGGCTGATTTTTTAAGGTATCTACTACTTTTGTGCTGTGCGCTGCAATTTGGTGGATTTCTGCGCTTTACATAGATCTAATAAGTTCTGCTTTGCTCTGGGGATACCAGCAATAGTGGTCTCGTCACGTTATATTCGGTTAGGCTACGTTTGGTTAGGTTAGGAGAGGATAACTTTGCTCTTTGTGCCATACGCTGCCATTCGGTGAAATTCTGCGCTCTACATTGCTCTACTATGCCCTGACCGACCCTGTTGTGGCCAGTTATGGTGCCCGTGACACGAATGGTTGAGTCATGTTACGTTTGGCTAGGCTAGTTTGCGTTTGGTTGGGACATGGTGGCTTTTACTTTTGTGCTATACACTGATGTTTAGTGAACATCTGCGCTCTACTGTGCACTAGTATGCTCTCCTTGGCACTGGGGAAGCCAAAAATGGTGGTCTCGACTAGTTAGGTATAGCTAGTGCAAGTTTGGCTGTGTTAGGTTCGGTCAGGTTCGGTTGGAATGTATTTGACTATTGTGCTATACCCTGCTATTAGATGGCTCTTTGCGGCCTACTGTGCAGTAGCAAATTCTTCTTAGCTCTAGGGACTCTAGCAATGGTGGTCTCGGTACGTTAGGTTTAGTTATGATACGATCGGTTGTTTCGTTTGGTTAGTGTAGGATATGGTAGCCTCGACTTTTGTGCAATACATTGCTCTTTGATGGACTTTTGTGCTCTAGTGTGCACTAATGTGTTCAGCTTGGCCCGGGGGAGCCAGCAAGAGTGGTCTCGGCACGTTACGCTCAGTTAGGCTACATTTTGTTATGTTACGTTAGAACAGGTTAGGTTAGGATATCCATGACTTTTGTGCTTTACGCAGCGATGCTGCTGTTTTCTGTTGCGCTCTACTGTGTTCTAGTATATATTGCTTGTCTCTGGGGATGTCAACAATGTAGGTCCAGACACGTTAGGTTGAGTTTGGTTACGCTTGGTTATGTTGCGTTTGCTTTCGTTACGCTTGGACATGTTAGGCTAGGATAACATAGACTTCTGCGCTGTAGGCTGCTATTCGGTGGATTTCTGTGCACTACTGAAATCTAGTATGCCCTGCTTTGATCTGGCTAGGCCAGAAATGTTGGCCACCGCGCGTTAGGTTGATTTATGATACGTTGCGTTAGGTTCGGCTTGTTTGGGGTTGGTTAGGATATCTTTGACTTCAGTGCTATACACCGCGGTTCTTAGGATTTCTGCACTCTACTGCGCTCTAGTATATTCTGCCTGGCGGCGGGGAGGTCAGCAATATTGGTCTGGGCTCGTTTGGTTGAGCTACGCTACATTCGTGTATGCTATGCTTGGTTAGGTTAGGCTAAGGTAGCTTCGACTTTTGTGCTACACGCTGCTATTCAGTGGACTTCTGCCTACTACTGTTGTCAAGTGTGCACTGATTTGCCCCGGGGAGACCAGAAATGGTGGCCACGGAGCATTAGTTTGGGATATGTTACGTTTGTTTATGTTCAGTTTATTTGCTTTCGGTCAGAATGGCTTTGAGTTTTGTTGTATACACTGCTATTCGGCGGATTTCTGGGCTCTGTTGTGCTCTAGTTTCTTCTGCTTGACTATGCAGATGCCAGCGGTATTGTTGGGTCTCGGCGCGTTAGTCTGAGTCAAGTTGCGCTTGCTTTCGTTACATTTGGCCATGATACGATGGGGTAGCTTTGACTATTGTGATATACACTGCCATTCGGTGTATTTCCGTGCTCTACGTTGCTCTACAAAACTCTGCTCGACTCTCGGGAGGCCAACACTGGTGTTCGCCGCACGTTAGGTTCAGTCAAATTAGCTTTCGTTACGCTGTGTTTGGATAGGGTGGCTTCGACGTTTGTGCCCTAAACTGCTATTCGATGCATTTCTGTGCACTACTGCTATTTAACATTCCCTGCTTCGATCTGGTAATGCCACAAATAGTGGCCGCGCAGAGTTATTGTGTGTTAGGTTACGTTCCGTTCGGTCAGGTGTGTTTGTGTTAGGAAAGAACAACTTTGACTTTCGTGCCATACAGTGCCATTCTGTCGGCATCTGTGCTCTACTCTCCTCTAATATGCTCTGCATTTCGCTGGGAGGCCGGCAATTGTGTTCTCGGCACATTAGTTTGGGCTACGTTACGTTTGGTCTGGTAGGGATAGGGTAACTTTGAATTTGTACTATACACTGCTATTCAGCGGATTTCCGCGCTCCTCTCTTCCCTACTATACTCTGCTCGACTCTGGTGAG
>NW_016916908.1:0-2738 GCF_001483705.2 Eufriesea mexicana | reverse complement strand
ATAAATAAGGAGGAAATATGCTTTTGGCGTGCTAGAACCATTGCAATGATACGGAATGTGCCTTACAGAATCAATTTTATTGACAGTTTCGACTACTATCGTGGTGACCAAACTTTCATGCATAAATAAGGAGGAGAGATTCCACTGGCGTGCTGTATTCATTGCAGTGCTATAGAATCGTCCTGGGAAATTCAATTTTATTGTCATTTTCGACTAATAACGTGGTGAGCCAACTTCGTTGCATAAATAAGGAGGAAAGATTCTATTGGCAAGCTATAACCATTGCAATGCTATTGAATATGGCTGGAAAGTTCAATTTTATTGACATGTTCGGCTAATATCGTGGTGAGTTAACTTTCACGCATAAATAAGGAGGAAAGAAACTATTGGCGTGCTATAGCCATTGCTATGCAGTAGAATCGAGCTGGAAAACTCAATTTTATTGACATTTTATACTAATATCGTGGTGAGCTGACATCCTTCCCTAAGTAAGGTGGAAAGTTTCTTCTGGATTGTTATAACCATTGCAATGCAGTAGAATCTTGCTGGAAAGCTCAATTTTATTCACATTTTCGACTAATATCGTGGTGAGCTAACTTTCTTGCATAAACAAGGAGGAAGATTATATTGGCAAGCTACAACCATTGCAATGCTATAGAATCTTCCTGGAGAATTCAATTTTATTGTCATTTTCTATTAATATCGTGGTGAGATAACTTCCTTCCCTAAGTAAGGGGGAATGATCCTTCTGGAGTGCTATAGCCATTGCAATGCAGTAGATTCTGGCTGGAGAACTCAATTTTATTGACATTTCAGACTAATATCTCTGGTGAGCTGTCTATGTTGCATAAATGATGAGTTTAGATTCTATTGGCATGCTATAGACGTTGCAATGGCATACAATGTGGTTGGAAAATTCAATTTTTTTGTCATTTTCGGTTAATATCGCAGTGAGCCAACTTTCTTGCATAAACAAGGAGGAAAGATTATACTGACAAGCTATAACCATTGCAATGATATAGAATCTTGCCGGAAAATTCAATTTCATTGACATTTTCGAATAATATTGTGGTGCGCTACCTTTCTGGCGTAGATAAGGGGAAAAGATTCTTTTGGCTTGGTATAAGCATTGCAATGATATAGAATGTGTTGCTATAGAATCTGGCCGGAAAATTCAATTTTATTGACATTTTCGAATAATATTGTGGTGCGCTACCTTTCTTGCCTAAATAAGCAGGGTAGATTCTATTGGCGTGCTTTAGCCATTGCAATGAATGTAGAATCTGGCCGGAAATTTCAATTTTATTGACATTTTCGTCTAATATCGTGGTGATTTAACTTTCTAGCACAAATAAGGAGGAAAGATTCTACTGGCGTGTTGTAGGCATTGCAATGCTTTACAATCGTCCTGGAAAATTCAATTATATTGACATTTTCGACTAATACCGTGGTGAGCTACCTTCCTTGCATACCTAAGGAGGAAAAATCGTTTTGGAATGCTATAGCCACCGCAATGCAGAAGTATCTGTCTGGATACTTCAATTTTATTGACATTTTCGACTAATTCCGTGGTGAGCTAACTTCCTTGCATAGGTGAGGAGGAAAGATCAGTTCGGAGTGCTATAGCCACTGCAATGCTGCAGGATCTCGCTCGAAAATTCAATTTTATTGACATTTTCGACTAATATCGCAGTGAGCCAACTTTCTTGCATAAACAAGGAGGAAAGATCATATTGGCAAGCTATTAAAATTGCAATGCTATAGAAACTGTCTTGAAAGTTCAATTTTATTGACATTTTCGACTACTATCGTGGTGAGCTAACTTTCTTGTATAAACAAGGAGGAGATATTATATTGGCAAACTATAACCATAGCAATGCTATAGAATCTGTTTGGAATATTCAACTTCATTGACATTTTCGATTAATATCGTGGTGAGCTAACTTTCTTGCATAGATAAGGATGAAAGATTCTATTGGCTTGCTATAGCCATCGTAATGGTACAGAATCTGGCTGGAAAGTTCAATTTTATTGACATTTTCGACTTATATCGGGGTGAGCTAATTTTCTTACATTAATAAGAGGGAATGATTCTATTGGCGTGCTATTGCCATTGCAATGCTATAGAATCTAGCAGTAAAGTTCAATTTTATTGACATTTTCGATTAATATCTTGGTGAGCTATCTTTCTTCCATATTTCAGGAGGAAAGATTCTGTTGGCATGCTATAGGCTTTGCAAAGCTATAGAATCTTGCTGGACAAATCAAATTTATTGAAATTTTCGACTAATATCATGGTGAGCCAACTTCCGTGCATAAATAAGGAGGAAAGAATCTATTGGCAAGCTGTAACCATTGCAATGCTATAGAATCTGGCCGGAAAAATCAATTCTATTGACATTTTCGAATAATACTGTGGTGCGCTACAATTCTTGCATAAATAAGGAGGAGATATGCTTTTGGCGAGATAGAACCATTGCAATGATACAGAATGTGCCTGGCCGAATCAATTTCATTGTCAGTTTCGACTGATATCGTGGTGACCAAACTTTCTTGCATAAATAAGAAGGAGAGATTCTACTGGCATGCTGTAGGCATTGCAGTGCTATAGAATCGTCCTGGAAAATTCAATTTTATTGACATTTTTTACTAATATCGTGGTGAGCTATCATCCATCCCTAAGTAAGGTGGAAAGATTCTTCTGGATTGTAATAGCCATTGCAATGCGATAGAATCTA
>NW_016916907.1:0-22204 GCF_001483705.2 Eufriesea mexicana | reverse complement strand
GAGATCAGCAGATAGCAGTGTGTAGCACAAAAGTCTAAACTATTCTAAACTAACCTCACATGATGTAACATGACCAAACGTAGTCGTACACAATATAACGTGCCGCGACCGCTACTGATGGCACACGCGGAACAAGCAAATCATATTAGAGCGTACTCGAGAGCAGAAATCCACCGAATAGCAGTGTATAGCACAACACACAGAGTAGCAAATCCTAACCTATCCAAACGAAACGTATCCGAACGTAGCATAAATGAACCTTATATGACGAGAACAATAATGCTGGCCTCCACACGCACAAGCGGAGGGTACTAGAGCATAGCTGTGATCAGAAATCCACCGCAATGCTGTGAATAGCACAAAATTCGAAGATATTGTAACTTAACCTGATCCAACCTAACTTACCCAAACGTAGTGTAACTAAACATAACGTATTGAAATCAATATTGCTGGTCTACCCAGAGTGAAGCAAGCAATATTAGAGCGCAGTAGAATGCAGAAATCGACCGAATAGCAGTGTATAGCACAAAGTTCAAAGTAGCCTATCCCAACCTAGGAAAGAGAAGCATAACCAAACATTTCCTAGCTCAACCTAACATGACGAGGCCACCATTGCTGGCCTCCACAGAGTCAAGCAGGGAGTACTACATAACAGTAGCGTGCAGAAATCAACCGCATTGCAGGGAATGGCACAAAATCCGAAGGTATCCTAGCCAAACATTTCCTAACCTAACCGAATCAAATGTAGCGTAGCAAAACATAGCGTGCCGCCGCCACTGCTGCTGGACTCCACACAGCCAAGCAGAATATAGTAGAGCACAGTAGATCACAGGAATCCACCGGATGACAGTGTACAGCACGAAAGTCGAAGATACCCTGTCCTAATATATCCAATCCTAACAAAACCAAGGGTAATATAGCTCAACCTAACGTACCCCGACCGCTATTGCTTGCCTCCCCAGAGTCGAGCAGAACTTACTAGAGGACAATAGCACGCAGAAGTCCATAGAATCGCAGTGCATAGCACAAAACTCATATCTATCCATACCTAATCCACGCTAACATAACCTAACCACGCGTAGCATACCTCAACGTAACGTGCTGCGGCCAATATTGCTGGCCTCCACAGAGCGAAGCGGAGAACATTAGAATGCAGTAGAGCGCAGAAGTCACAGAATAGCAGTGTATAGCACAGATGTTTAAACTATCCTGTGCTAACATCACCAGACGAAACGTGGCTTAGTTCAACCTAACGTGCCGAGCCCCCTATTGCTGACACACACACAGAAAAGCAGAATATACTAGGCCACAGCAGATCGCAAAAAACCTCCGCATTGCAGTTAATAGCACAAAGTGGAAGATATCCTGACATAACCTGACCTAACATAGCCTACCCAAACGTAGTGTAACTCAACGGAGCGTGCCGCGAGCTCTGCTGCCGGACACCTCAGAGCCATGCAGAGTACTGTAGAACACCGTAGGTGACAGGGACCCGCCGCACAATAGCGTGTAGCACAAAAGTCAAAGCCAACGTAACCAAACATACCATAACATGGCATAATTAAACGTAGCCTAAAATAACATAACGAGACGCGACTATTGCTGGCCTCCCCAGGGTCAAGCAAAATATAGCATAGGCCAGTCGAGTGCCGAAATCCTCTAAATGGCAGCGTATACTACGATAGTCAAAGATGACATTACCGAGTTTGACATAACCTAACCTGACCAAACGTAACAAAGCCCAACCTAACGTGCCGAGATCACTATCGCGGGCCTCAAAAGAGCCAAGCAGCGAATATTGGAAAACGGTAGAGCGCAGAAGTCCGCCGAATAGCAGTCTGTAGCACGAAAGTCGAAACTATCCTAGCCAACCTTTGCCTATCCAAGCGTGACCTAACTCAACCTAACCTGTCGCGGCCGGTACTGCTCGCCTCCCAAGAGTCGAGCAGAGGATAGTAGAGCAATCTAGAGCGCTGAAATGCACCGCATTGAGGTGTGTAGCACAAAAGTCAAACATTTCCTTCCTAACTTGGCCTAACCTAACCTATCCAAACGTAGCATAAGTCAACATAACTGGCAGAGAGCACTGCTCCTGGCCTCCCCATTGCCAAGCAGAATGTAGTAGGTCGCTGCAGATAACGGAAATAGACCGAATGAGATTGTATAGCACGAAAGTCGAAACGATCCTGACATTACTTAAACTATCCTAACACAACAAAGCGTTCCATAACACAACCTAACGTGCCGTTACCGTTATTGATCGCCTCACCAGAGTCGGGCAGCGTACAGTAGAGCAACGTAGAGAGCAGAAATTCAGGAAACACCAGCGTATAGCACAAACGTCGACGAAATCCTTACAGAAACTTCCTAACATAACATAACGAAACGTAAACTAACTCAACCTAACGTGCTGAAACCACTATTAGTGGACACTCCAGAGTCAAGCAGAACGTATTTGAGCACATTATGGCGCAGAAATCCAGGGAAAGCAGTGTATAACACACAAGCCCATGTAGCCTCTTCTAACCTAGCCGAAAGTGACATACACAAACGTAACCTAAATCAACCGAACTTGACGGGAACGCTACAGCTTGTCTCCGCAGAGACAAGCAGGATGTACTAGAGCACAGCAGATCACAGAAGTACATCGAATAACATTGTATAGCACGAATTCAGAAGCTATACTAACCAAACGTAGCCTAACTTGATCTGACCTAACGGAACATAACTCAACCTAACTTGACCAGATGACTATCGCTGGCCTCCCCAGGGCCAAGCAGGAAATACTAGAACACAGTAGAACGCAGAATTCCGCGGATAGCCGTGCAGAGCGCAAAAGTCAGACATATCATGACCCAACTAGGCCTAACCTAGCCTACCCAAACGTAGTGTAACTGAACATAACGTGACGAGACCGGCATTGCTGGCCTCTCGGAACCAAGCAGAGCATATTAGAGTACATTACAGCGCTGAAATCCACCGAATAGCAATGAATAGCTCAAAAGTCCTAGTTTCCCATCCGAACCTAGCCAAACCTAACGTATCCAAACGCATCACAACTCAATCTTACATGACGAAACCACAATTGCTGGCCTCCGCAGTGACAAGCAGAATGTACTGGGGAACAGTAGACCGCACGAATCCACCTGATTGCAGGGAATAGCACAAAAGTCGTAGATACCCAAGCATAACCTAACCTAACCTAGCCTAACCAAAAGTGGCATTGCTCCACATAACCTGTATCGACGACGGCTCCTGTCCACCCCGTGGTCAAGCAGAATATAGTAGGGTAACGTTGAGCGCGGAAATCCACCGAATAGCAGTTTATAGCATAAATGTCATAGAAATCCTTACCAAGCATTCCAAGGATACCCGGACGAAACATAGCATAACCCAACCTAACGTGCCGAGACCACCATTACTAGCAACCATAGAGCCATGCAGAACATATTAGTGCAAAAGCCCAGCGCAATACATTGATAAGCCCGAAAGCCGCAGATAACCCGGCATAACATGTGCTACCCTAACCTCTCGAAACGTTGCATAACTCAACATAACGAGCCTCGGCCACTACTCCTTGACTTCCCATAGCCTAGCAGGATATAGTACAGCACAGCGCAGCACAAAAATCCACCGAGTAACAGTCTACAGCACGAAAGTGGATGCTATCCTAACCAAACCTTTCCAAACGTGACATACCTCAATCTAATGTGTCTCGAACACTATTACTCGTCTCTCCTGAGCCAAGCAGAAAATAATAGAGCGCAGTAGGGCGCTGAAATCGGTGGATAGCTGTGTTTAGCACAGAAGACTAAACTCTCACATCCTAACCTAACCATACGTAACATAACCAAATGTAGCATATCTGGAACTAACGTGACGAGACGTCTATTTCTGCCGTACCCAGAGCCATGCAGAACATACTAGAGCAATGCGGTGCGCGGAAATACATAGAATAGTAATGTATAGCACAAGAGCCAAAGCTATCCTATCCTACCTTGACCAAACCTGTCATAACCAAACGTAACCTGATTCAGCCTAACATCGCGCGATGACTGCTGCTGGCATCCACAGAGCCAAGCAGAATATACAAGAAGACAGTAAAGCGCAATAATCCTGCGAACAGTAGTGTATAGCACAAAAGCCGTTGATATCCTAACCCAACCTGTCCTAACATAACCTAACCAAACGTGACGTAACTCAACACAACGTCCCCCGACCACTGTTGCTGGCCTCCCCGGAGAAGAGCAGAGTATGGTAGAGCAACGTAGAGCGCAGGCATCTGCCGAATAGCAGTGTAAAGCGAAAAAGCCAAAGAGATCCTAACCAAGACTTACTAACCTACCGTAACGAACCGTAACATAACACAACCAAACGTACCTAGAACACCGTCACTGGCCACCCCAGAGCCAAGCAGGAGATATTAGAACGCAGTTGGGAGCAGGAATCCACCGAATGGCAGTGAATGTCACGAAAGTCTAAGATATTATGTCCTAACGTAACCAAACATGTCATATGCAAACGTGGCCTATCTAACCTAACGCGGCGAGACCACTACTGCTGGCCTGCCCAGTGTCCAGCAAAGGACATTAGAACGCAGTAGATCACAGAAGTCGGAGGATAGCAGTGTATAGCACAAATGACTGGACTATCCTCTCCTAACTTCTCCAAACGTAACATAACCAAATATGGCAAAGCACAAACTAACGCGCCGAGACCACTATTACTGGTCGCGACACAGACAAGCGGAATGTACTGGAGCACAGTGGAGGGCAGAAATATACCGCATTGCAGTGAATAGCGCAAAAGCCGTAAACACCCTAGCATAACCTGACCTAATATAACCTAACCGAAGGTAGCATAACTCAACATAACGGGCAGAGACCACTGCTCCTGGCCGCACCATAGCCAAGCAGAATATATCAGGTCGCCGCAGATAACAGAAATACACCTAATTGGATTATATGGCACGAAAGACAATGCTATCATAACAACACTTAACCTAACCTAAAATAACAGAACGTACCCTAACACCACCCAACGTGCCGCGACCGTTATTGACCGCGTCCCCAGGGTCGCGCAGAGTTTAGTGGAGCAATGTAGAGAGCAGAAATCCGCCGAATAGCAGTGTAGGTTACAAAAGTCGAGGATGCCCTAACATAGCCTGGCCAAACCTAGCCCAACCGAACGTAGGATAAGTGAACATAAAGCTGCGAACACTCCTGCTGGCATCTCCAGAGCCAAGCAGAATATAGTAGATCAATGTAGAGCGCAGAAATCCACCGAAGAGCAGTGTATAGCACGAAAGCCGTTGATTTCCTAACCTAATCTGGCCTAATCTGACCTAACCAGACGCAGCATAACCGAAAATCACGTGCCGCGGCCACTGCTCCTGGTCTCCACGGAGCCAAGCAGAATACAGTAGAGCAGAGTAGATCGCAGAAAACCACGGAACAACAGTGTACAGTAAGAAAGTCTAATGTATCCTCACCAAGCTTAACCTACCGTAGCCAAACCGAACGTAGCCTACCCCAGCCTTGCGTGCCAAGACCACTATTTCTCGCACCCCAGGTTTCAGTAGTGTATAGTAGAGCAATGTAGGTCCCAGAAATCCAACAAATTGTAGCGTAAAGCACAAATGTCAAAGAAATCCTTGCCGAACCTTCCTAACCTATCCTGACGAAACGTAACCTATCTCAACCTATCGTGCCGAGACCATTATTACTGGACACACCAGGGTCGAGCAGGGCGTATTAGAGCACATTAGAGCGCAGAAATCCTGGGAAAGCATTGTATAGCACAAGAGCCAAAGAGGCCCCTACTATCCTTGCCAAACGTAGCGTAACCGTACGTAACATAACTCAAACAAACGTGACGTGACGCTTATTGCTACCCCCACTAAGTCCACACTGACCATATTACAGGACTGTAGATCGCAGAAATACAATGAATAGCGGCGTATAGCGCAAGAGTCAAAAATACCGTATCCTAATATAACGAATTGCATCATAACCAAACGTAACATAAAACAACCTAACGTGCCGCGACCACTATTGATGGCCTCCGCTGAGACGGGCAGTGAATATTAGTTCAATCTAGAGCGCAGAAATCCAGCGAATAACAGTGTATAGCTTGGAAGTCAAGGGTACTCACTGCTGACCTAACCAAACGTAACGCTACCGAACGTGACCTAACTCAACCTAACGTGACGAGATGTCTATTGCTGCCGTCCGCAGAGCCATGCAGAATATATTAGAGCTGGGTGGAGCGCAGAAATCCGCCGTACAACGGTGAACAGCGCAAGAGCCGAAGCCATCCAAACCTATGTACTAACCTATCCAAATGCAACGTAACCAAACGTAGTATGACTCAACCAGACGTGCGTGTCCACAGTAGGTGTCCTCCACAGAGTCAAACAGAGAATTTCAGAGCAATGTAGAGCGCAGATACCCATAGAATTGCACTGCAAAGCACAAAATTCACAGCTACCCTATCCTAACCTAACCAATCGTAAATCAGCTACCCTATCCTAACCTAACCAATCGTAACATAATCGTACCCAATTGAACTCAAACTAAAGGGTCGCGGACACAATTGGCGGCCTGCACAGGGCCAAGCAGAGCATGTCAGATCGTAGTAGAACGTAGAGCTCCATCGAATAGCAGTGTATAGCACAAAAGTCGAAGCTACTCCATCATAACCTAACCAAGCGTAATATAACAAACAGAATCTGATTCAAGCTTACGTGGCGAGAACACTGATGCTGGCTTCTCCAGGGCCAAGCAGAACATATCAGAGTACAGCTAAACGCAGAAATCCACCGAATAGCAGTGTGTACAACAAAATATAGCTTACGTGGCGAGAACACTGTTGCTGGCTTCTCCAGGGCCAAGCAGAACATATCAGAGTACAGCTAAACGCAGAAATCCACCGAATGGCAGTGTGTAGCTCAAAACATTAGGTTATCCTTCACAAACGTAACCAGCTTCCACATAAGCCTTCGCAACATAGCACAACCCAACGTGCCGCGGCTACTATTTCAGGCCTCCCCAGGGCTGAGCAGAACGTAGTACAGCACTGTGGCACGCAGAGGTCCATGGAAGAGTGATGTACACTACGAAAGTCAAAGCTATACTAACCGAATCTAGCGATACATAACCTAACGGAACGTAATATCTCTCAAACTAACTTGCCAACACCACTATTACTGGCATCTCCAGAGCCTAGCAGAAAGTGTCAGAGAATAGATTAGAGCAGAATGCCACCGATTAGCAGTGTATAGCACGAAAGTCGAAGCTATTCTGCCCTAACCGATCCAAGGGTAACGTAACCAACCGTAACATATCTCAACCAGACTTGCCGAGGCCATTACTGCTTGACTCCCCAGGGCCAAGCAAAGCGTATTAGAGCAAAATAGAGCGCAGGAATTGACCGAATAGCAGTGTATAGCGCAAAAGTCGAAGTTGCCCTCTCCTAACTAGGCAAAACCTGATACAGCCAAACGAAACATAATTCAACTTAACGTGGCGAGTCCACTGCTGCTGGCATCCCGAGAGCCAAGCACAATATACTAGAGAGCAGTAGAGCGCAGAAATCCTCGGCATTGCAGTGCATAGCACAGTAGCCAAATATGTCCAAAGCTACCTGACCTAACCTAAAATAGCCATACGTAGCCTAACCCAAGGTAACGCGCCGAGATCACTACTTCTGGCTTCCGCGAGGCCAAGCAGAACATACTAATGCACAGTAGAGCGCAGAATGCCGCGGAATTTCTGCTATTAGATCGCAGTGGAATGCGTAGATCCACCGAATGGCAATGTATAGCACAAAAGTTGGAGCCACCATACCCTAACATAACCAACCGCCATATGGCTAATCGTCGCATAGCCCAACCCGACGTGCCGCGATCACTATTGCTGGCCTCTACAGGCGCAAGGTGAATATATTAGAGCACAGTGTTGTGCAGGAGTCCTCAGGGTGGCAGTGTACACCACGAAATTCGTAGCTACCCCAATCGAACGTGACATAACTAAACCTTACCTGCCGAGACCACTACTGCAGCCCTCCCCGGAGACAAGCAGTTCATAATAGAGCAGTGTAGATACCAGAAATCCACCGAACAGCTGTGTATAGCACAAATGTCAAAATTACCATACCCTAGCATAGCCAATCGTCATATAGCCGCACGTAATATAACTCGAACCAACGTGCCCATACCACTGGGATTTGACTCCCCAGGGCCAAGCAGAATATAGTAGAGTACAGTCGAGTGCAGAAGTCCACCATGCAACTATGTATGGCACTAAAGTCACAGCTATCCCTACCGAACTCAGCGCAGCCAGACCTAACCAAGCGTAACCCGACGCAACCCAATGTGCCGACACCACTATTGCTGGCGTCCACAGAGCCAAGCAGAAAATATTAGAGCGCATCAGATAGAAGGGGTCCTCCGATTAGTAGTGAACAGCACGAGAGTCAAATGTATCCTCTCCTAACCTAAACAGACATTACATAATCAATCCAATTCTAATTCCATCTAATGTGGCGTGAACACTGTTGCCGGCCACGCAGGGCCAAGCAGGATAGACTAGATATCAGTAGCGCGCAGAAATCCGCCGCATTGCAGTGTTAAGCACAATAGCCAGATATATCCAAACGTTACCTGATCTAACCTAAACTAACCAAGCGCAGCCATACTCGGCATAACCTTCCGAGACCACTATTGCTACCCTTCCCAGAGCCAAGCAAAGCATATGAGTGGAAAGTAGAGAGCAGGGATCTATTGAATCGCAGTGTACATCTCAAAAGTCAAAGCTACCCTATCCTAACGTAACTTGGGATATGATAGCATCGACTTTTGTGCTCTGCTCTGCTATTCGGTTGATTTCTGCACTATACATTGCTCTACTATTCTCCGCTCGACTCTCGTAATGCCCAGCAACAGTGGCCGCGGTACGTTAGGTTGAGTAAGGTTACGTTCGGTTCGGTTATGTTAGGCTAAGTTTGGTTAGGACAGCTTTGACTTTCGCCCTATGCAATGATATTCGGTGGATTCCTGACGTCTGTTGTGCACTAATGTGCACTGCTTTGCTCTGGGGAGGCAAAAATAGTGGGCGTGTCTCGTTAGGTATAGTTACGTTACGTTTGGTTAGGCTACGTTCGTTTGCGTTAGGTTTGGATATCATTGACATTTCCGATGTTCACTGAGATTGAATGGACTTACGTGCTCTACTATGCCCTAGCATATTCTGCTTGCCTTTGGGGATGCCGGCAATAGTGGTCGCGGCACGTTAGGTACAGTTACTCTACGTTTGGCTAGATTAGATTAGGCACCGTTAGGGTAAGATATCTTTGACTCTTGTGCTACACATTGCTATCTGGTGGCTTTCTGCGCTCTACTCTCCTCTACTGTACTCTGCTCGACTCTCGGGAGGCCAGCAATTATTTTCGAGGCACGATAAGTTTTGTTATGTTACGTCTGGTTGTGTTACGTTTGGTCCGGTTGGGATATGATAGCTTAGACTTTTGTGTCGTACACTGCACTTCGGTGCATTTCTGCGCTGTACGTTTATCTACTATATTCTGTTCGATACTTGGGAGGCCAGCAATTGTTGCCGCGGCACGTTAGGTTGAGTTAGAGAACGTTCGGCTACGTTAGGTTACGTTGCGTTACTCTAGGGTAGCTTTGACCTTCCCGTTAGAAGCTTTTGTTAGGTTGAGTCCCCCGCTTTACTGTACTCTACTCCACTCAGCTCGAATTTGGGGAGCCCAGCAATAGTAGTCTCGGCACGTTACGTTGAATTAGGCTACGTTTGGTTATGTTATGTTTGGCTTCGATAGGACTGGGTACCTTTGGCTTTGGAGCTGTACACTGCAATTCGGTGGATTTCTGCTCTCTACTGTGCTCTAATATGCTCTACCTGGCTCTGTTGCGACCAGCAATTGTGTTCCCGGCACGTTCGGCTCAGTAATGATACGTTTGTTTGGGTTACGTCAGTCTTGCTTAGGTACGGGTTGCTTCGACTTTTGCGGTACACTGTGCTATTCCGTGGGTTTCTGCGCTCTGCTCTGCTCTGCTATAATCTGCCCGCGTCTGGGGAGGCCAGCAACTGTGGTCGCGGCGCGGTATGTTCAGTTATGTTACGTTTGGTGCTGTTGCGTTTGGTTAGGTTAGGAGAGGTTGGCATTCACTTTTGTGATGTACACTGCCATCCTGTCGATTTCTGCGCCCTGCATTGCTCTACTATGCTCTGCTCGTCTATGGGGAGGCCAGTAATGGTGTTGCTCTATGCTGGATTTCTGCGCTCTACGTTCCTCTACTATACCCTGCCCGACTCTCGGGAGGACAGCAATAGTGGTGGCGGCACGTTATGTTGGGTTATGCTGCGTGTGGTTGGGGTAGATTAGGTCACGTTAGGTCAGGATATCTACGGCCCTTGTACTGTTCACTGCAATGCGATGGACTTCTGCGATATACTGTGGTACAGCATATTGTACTTGACCATTGGGAGGCCTGCAGGAGTGGTGTCGGCACGTTAGTTTGGGTTTAGCTACGTTTGCTCTTGTTGTGTCTGTTTGGGTCAGGATGGGCTACTCTGTCTTTTGTGATATGCAGCGCCTTCGGTGGATTTCTGCACTCTAATGTGCTGTAATATGCCCTGCTTGGCGTTGAGTAGTCCAGCAATATCGGCCTCATCACGTTATGCTTTGCTACACTACTACTGCATAGGTTAGGTTAGGTCATGTTATATCAGGATATGTTTGACTTTTGTGCTATACACTTCAGTGCGTTGAACTTCTGAGCTCTGCTGTGCTCTGGCATATT
The DNA here is from genome assembly GCF_001483705.2 of Eufriesea mexicana. NCBI lineage: Eukaryota > Metazoa > Arthropoda > Insecta > Hymenoptera > Apidae > Eufriesea > Eufriesea mexicana. Next base: position 11,379 of record NW_016916907.1, on the reverse strand, counting down.
CTTTATGGCTCTGCGCAGGCCTGCAGTGGTGTTCTCGGCAAGTCAGGTTAAGTTATGCTACGTTTGCATATGCCAAGTTTGGCTATGTTAGGAAGGAATAACTTAGTCTTTTGTGCCATTCAAGCCATTGGGTTCATTTCTGCGCCCTATGGCGCTATAATGATAACTACCTGACTCTGGCGTGGCCATAATAGTCGTATCTGCACGTTAGGTTAAGTTATGTTGCATTTAGTTATGGTTGGTTAGGAAGGCTTTAATAGTCTTTCTTTGACCTCTGTGCTTTACACTGGTATTCTCCAGATGGCTGCGTTCTACATTGCTCTACTCTACTCTGCTCAAATCTGAGAGGGCGAGCTATAGCTCCTGCGGCACTATTTCTCGCATTATATCTAGTTTGATTCAGGTTACGTTCTGTTAGGCTATGCTATGGTAAAGTTTTTACGCTCCGCTGTGCTCTTGTATATTCTGCTTCGCTAGGGGGAGGCCAGCAGTATCGCTCTCGGCAGGTTACGCCGGGCTATGTTATGTTCGGTTATGTTACGTTGATTTATTCTCTGTGATCTACTGTGCTCTACCACGTTCTGCTCGGCTATGGGGATGCCAACAGCATTGGTCTGGGCACGTTTGTCAGAGTTATGTTCCGTTTTGTTAGGTTAGGAACGGTTAGCTTTCCTCTTCTGGTATTCGCCTACAATCGGTGGAGTTCTGAGCCAGCAATAGTGTTGTAAGCTCGTGAGGTTCAGTTATTCCACGTTTGCGTCGGCTAGGTTGCGATAGGTTTGGATACGATGGGTTCGATTTTTGCGCTGTGCACTGCTATTCGGAGCATTTCCGCGCTCTTCTGTGATTTAATATGTTCTGCTTGACTCTATGGAGGCTAGCAATACTGGGTTCTGCTCTTTAGGTTAAGTTACTCTGCGTTCGGTTAGGTTCGGTTATGTTGAGGTATGTATGACTTTTGTCCAATACATTGCTATTTGGTGGCTTCCTGCGTTCTACTGTACTCTACTAAATACTGCTTCGCCCTGGGAAGATTAGCAATAATAGTCACGGCAGGTTGTGTTGAGCTATTTTCCGTTTCGATATGTTACGGTTGTTTGGGTTGGTTTGGGCAGCTTTGACTCTTCAGCTATACACTGCGGTTCTATGGAATTCTGCGCTATACTCGACCCTAACATGCTATGCTTGGCTCTGTCGAGGCCAGCAATTGTGTCCTCGGCACGTTACGTTGATTTCGGCTACGTTTTGCTAAGGTTCTTCGGTTTGTGTCAGGTTTGCATAGCTTTGTCTTTCGTGGTATACACTGCAATTCGGTGGCCTTCGGCTATCTACTCTGCCCTGGTGTGTTCCGCTCGGAACTGCGGAGGCCGGAAATGGTGGTCTCGTTTGCTTAGGTATAGTGATACTACGTTTGGCTGGATAAGGTTATGTCAGGTAAGCTTAGTATATATTTGACTTTTGCGCTCTCCGCTGCTCTTTGGAGACTTTCTGCGTTCTGCTGTGTTCTAGTGTATTCTACTTGGCTCTGGGGAAGCCAGTAATAGTTGTCCCGGCACGTTAGGTTGGGTTAGGTTACGTCTTGTATGGATAGATTAGGTTAGGTTTGATTAGGATAGCTGTGACTTTTGCCATACACACTGCAATTCTGTCGATGTCTGCGCTCTACATTGCTCTACCGGCCTCTGCTTGTCTGTGGTGGTCCGGCAATAGTGGTTGTGGCACGTTTCATTGAGTTAGACTACGTTTGACCCTGCTAAGGTAGCTTATGTTTGTTCAGGATGGCTTTAACTTTTGTGCTATACACTGCTATTCGGTTGATCTCTGCGCTCTACTCTTCTCTAGCATACTCTGCTTGGCTACTGGGATGCCAGCAGTAGTTCTCTCGGCAAGTTAGTCTGAGTTATATTACATTTGGTTATGTTACGCTTGGTTGGGTTACGAAAGGGTAGCTTAGGTTTTGCGCTATACATTGCTCATAGGTGGACTTCTGAGCTCTTGATTTCTCTACTATACTCTGCTCTACTCTGTGGCTTCCAGCAATAGCGGTCGTGGCACGGTAGGTTTAGCTTGGCTAGGATTGGTTAGGCTATGTTAGCTTTGGTTGTGTTTGAATAGCTTCGACTTTTCTGCTACACACTGCGATTATATTGACCTCTACGCTCCACTCTCCTCTATTAAGCTCAGCTTGGCTCTTTGGACGCCTGCACTGCTGGACTCGGCACCTTACGTTGCGTTAGATTGCGTTTGGTTGGGATAGGTTATGCTGGGTTAAGTCAGGATAGCTTTGACATATGTGCTGATCACCGATGTTCTATGGGCTTCTGTGCTCTACTGCGCTATATCATATTCTGCTTGTCTCTGTGGAAGCCAGCAATTGTGTTCGCGGCACGCCAGGTTAATTATTCTATGTTTGGTTGTGTTAGGTTCGGATACGTTCGGCCAGTGTATCATTGACACTTCTGCTATAAACTACTGATCGGCAGGTATCTGCGCGCTGCATTGATCTACTAGCATATGGTTGTGTCCGGGGAGGCCGGCAATAGCGGCCGTTGCCCGTTTTGTTTAGTTATGCTACGTATGGTTTGGTTAGGTTTGGTTATGTTTGGTTAGGATGGCTTCGACTTTTGTGCTATACGCTGCTGTATGGTCGATTCCTGCGTTCCACATTGCTCAGCTATACTCTGCTTGGCTCCCGTGAGGCCAGCAATGTTCGTTGTGGAATGTCGGGTTAAGTCAGGTTACGTGTGACTATGGCAGGCAAGCATAAACTTGGTTTGTATAGCTTTGACTTTTGCGCTATACACTGCTATTCGTTTGATATCTTCGCTGTACTCTGCTCTAGTATATTCTGCTTGGCTCTGGGGAGGCCGGCAATTGTTGTTTCGGCACGTTAGGTTAAGTCAGGTTACGTTCGGTTAAATTACGTTAGGACATGTTAACAGATGTTGGCTTTGTCTTTTGTGCCGTACACTGCAATTCGGTGTATTTTTATGCACTGCATTGCCCTTCCATACTCTTCTAGACTCTGTGGGGGCAATTAACGGTGGTCGCGGCATGTTAGGTTCATATAGGTTACGTTCGATTATGATGCGATTGGTTAGGTTAGGAGATGATAGCACTGACTTTTGTCCTACACACTGCCGTACGGCGGATTTGCGCGCTCTACGTTGCTCTAATATTCTCTACTTTGCTATGTGCAGTTCAGCAATGGCGGTGAGGGGTCGTTAGGTGAAGTTAGTTTACGTCTGGATATGTCATGTTCGTTTGGGCGCAGTTTTGGTAGCTGTGACTTTTCCGCTGTACCCTGCAATTCCGCGGATTTCGGCACTATCTCCTCCTATAGTATGTCCTGCTTCGCTCTTGGGTGGCCGACGACAGCGTTCGCGGCCCGTTGCGTATCGTTAGGTTACGTTTTGTTACGTTACGTTGGGTTACGTTTTGTTACGTTACGTTGGGTTACGTTTGGTTAGGATGGCTTTCACTTTTGTGCTGCACACCGCTATTCTGTGAACCTCTGCACTCGACTGTGTACTAATATGATTTGCTTGGTGCTGGGTAGGCCAGCAACAGTATTCCCGTCACGTTAGGTTTATGCATGTTACGCCAGGATTCGTTACGTTCGGTTAGGATGGGTTAGATTAGCTTTGACCTCTGTGCTATAAGCTGCTACTCGGTGGATTGCTGCGATGTACCGTGCTTTAATATCTCCTGCTTGGCCTTGGGGTTGACAACAGTAGTGGCCTAGGCACGTTGTGCTGTGATAGGTTACGCTTCGTTACGTTACGTTTGGTTAGGTTTGAAAGAGAGAGCTGTGACTTTTGTGCCATAAACTGCTATTCGGCAAATTTCTGCGTTCTACTGAGTTCTAATATTCACAGCTTGTCTCTGGGGACGCCGGGAATTGCGGTCTCGGCGCGTTAGGTAAAGTTAGGCTTCGTTTGCTTAGTCTGGGCTATGAGAAATTCGGTTAGGATAACGATGACTTTCGTAACACACGCTGTTATTCGTTGGACTCCTGCGCTCTATAATGCTCTAGTCTGTTCAGCTTAACACAGGGAAGGCCAGCAGTAGTGGTCTCGGCACGTTAGTTTGAGTTAGGCTATGTTTGGATATGTTCTGTTGGTTTGGGTTAAGTTTGGGTAGCTTTGACTCTTCTGACATACACTGCGATTCTATGGATTTCAGCGTTCTACTTCCACTAATGTGTCCTGCTTCTCTCTAGGGAGGCCAGCCATTGCGGTCGCAGAACGTTAGGTTGAGTTATGTTACGTTTGGTTATGTTCCGTTGCTTCGGGTGAGGTATGGGCAGCTATTACTCTTCCGGTATACACTGCCACTCTATGGATTTCTGCGTCCCTCTCCCCACAAATGAATTCTGCTTGGCTCTCGGAAGGCCAGCTGTAGTGGTCTCGGCACGTTGCATTGAATCAGGTTACGTTCTGTTAGGTGGGTTGGACCAAATATGGTTAGGGTAGCTTTAACTGTCGTTCCGTACACTGTTATACGGTGGACTTCTGTACCCCACTGTGCTCTAGTATGTCCTGCTTGGCCCTGGGGAGGGCAGTAATTGTGTTCTCGGCACGTCACGCTGAGTCAGGTTATGTTCGGTTTGGTTGGGTTAGGCTAGGTTTGGGCAGCATAGCTTTAACTTCTGTGATGTGCACTGCCATTAGATGCATCTCTACGCTCTACTCTGCTCCATTATGTCCTGATTAGCTCTGTGGTGGGCAGCAATAGCGGTCGCCGCTCGTTCTTTTGTGTTAGGCTATGTTTGGATATGACCTGTTGGTTTGTGCTAGGATTGGGTAGCTCTGATTTTTCTGATATACACTGCGATTCGATGGATTTCTGAGCTCTACTCTCCACTAATGTGTTCTGCTTGGCTCTAGGAAGGCCAGCAATAGTGATCGCGTCACGATAGGTTCAGTTATCTTAAGCTTGGTTATTGCGCTATTGGTTTGGTTAGGAGGGTATCGCTTTGACCTTAGTGCTATAGTCTGCTATTAGGTGGACATCTGCGTCCTACGGCGCTCAAATGTTTTCATCTTGGCTCTGGGAAGGCCAGCAATGGGGTTATCGGCACGTTACGCTGTATCAGGTTACGTTCGGTTGTTTGGGTTAGGCTAATTTCGGTTAGGGTAGCTTAACTTTCATTCTGTACACTGATACATGGTGGTACTCTGCGCTCTTCTGCATCCTAGTACGCCCTGCTAGACTCTGGGTAGGGCAGCAATAGCGTTCTCGGGAAGATAGGTTGGTTTATGCAATGGTTGGTTATGTTCTGTTGGTTTTGTGTTGGGTACGTGTAGCTTTGTCTTTTCCGACATACACTGCGATTCTATGGTTCTCTGAGTTCTATTCTCCGCTAGTGTGTTCTGCTTCCCTCTGGAGAGGCCAGCAACAGCGGCCTCTGTTCGTTAGGTTGTGTCAGGTTTCGTTCGGCTAGGTTGGGTTAGGCAACGTTTGGTCTGGATAGCTTTAACTTTTCCTCTGTACCCTCCACTGTGCTCTAGTAGTATCCTGCATGGCGCTGGGAAGGCCAGCAATGGCGGTCTTGGCATGTTGGGTTCAGTTATGCTATGTTTGGGTATGTTCCGTTGGTTTGAGTTAGGGTTGGCTTTCTTTGACTTTTCTGGTGCACACTGCGATTCTATAGATTCCTGCGTTCTACTCTCCAATGGTCTGTTCTGTGCGGCTCCGGGGAGGCCAGAAACATTGGCCGCGTCACGTTAAATTGTGCTAGGTATCGTTTGGTTGTCTCACGATTGGTTTGGTTAGGAGGGGTAGCATGACCTCAGCGCTATAGTTCGATATTAGGTGAATTCCTACGCCCTACTGTGCTCTAACTTATTTAGCGTGACACTTTGATGGCCGGCATAAGTTGTTTCGGCACGTCATGCTGTGTCATGTTACGTTCGCTTAGGTTGTTCTACGCTAATTTTGGTTAGGATAGCTTCAACCTTTGGGCTGTACGCTGCAATTCGGAGGGCTTATGCTCTGTATTGTGCTCTAGTATGTCCTGCCTGGCTCAGGGGAGGGCAGCAATTGCGGTCTCGGCAAGTTAGGTTGATCTCGGCTATGTTTGGTTATGTTCCGTTGGTTGGAGTTTGGTTTGGGTAGCGTTGAATTTTCAGGCATCTACTGCGATTCAATGGATTTCTGCGTTCTACTCTCCATAAATGTGCCCTGAATGTCTCTGTGGAGGCCAGCAATAGTGGCCGCGGCACGTTGTATTGGGTCAGGTTAGGTTCGTTGCAGCTTGGGTCAGGCTAAGTTAGGTCAGGGCAGCTATAACTATTGTGCTCTACACCGCTATTGGGTGGATTTCTGCGCCCTACTGCGCTCTAATGTACTCAGCTTCTCTCTGGGATGGTCAGCAATAGTGGTCTCAGCACCATATGATGAGCCATGCCACGTTCAGTTTGGTCGTGTTAGGCTATGTTTTGTAAATATAACATTAGATTTGGTGCCGTACTCCGCTATTTGGTGGATTTCTGCGCTCTACTGTGCTCTAGTTCGTCCTGCGTGGCTCAGGGGAGGGCATCAATAGCGGTCTCGGCACGATAGGTCCAGTTACGTTATGTTTGGGTTTTCTCTGTTTGACTGGGTTAGGTTCGGAAACCTTTGTCTTTTCTAACGTACACTGCCATTCCATGGATTTCTGCGTCCAACTCTCCACTAATGTGCTCTGCTTGGCTCTGCGGAGGCCAGCAATAGTGGCCGCGGCACGTCAAGTTGAGTTACGTCACGTTCGGTTCAGTTACGTTTGGTTAGGTTTGGAGAGAGCAGCTTTGGCTTCAGAGCGATAGTCCGCTATTAGGTGGATTTCTGCGTCCACCAGTGCTCTCCTACCTTCAGCTTGGATATGGGAAGGCCAGCAATAGCGGTCTCAGCAGTTTATGTTTGGTCAGTTACGTTTTGTTGGGTTGGGTTAGGCTAAGTTTCGTCAGGATAGCTTTAACTTTTGTACTCAGCACTGCTGTCCGGTGGATTTCTGCGCTCTACTAAGCTATAGTATGTCCTGCTTCGATCTGTGGAGGCCAGCAACAGTGTTCGCTGCAAGATAGTTTGAGTTATGGTACGTTCGTTTGTGTTACGACTAGGAGAGGTAGCTTTGACCTTAGTGCTAGTGTTTTCCATTAGCTGGATTTCTGCGACCTACTGTGCTCTAATGCGTTCCGCTTGGCATTGGCAAGGCCAGCAATAGTGGTCTCGGCACGTTATGATGAGTCATGCTACGTTCGGTTAGGTTGGGTACGGCTGGGCTTGCTAAATGTAGCTTTAGCTTTTGTGCTGCACACTGCTTTTCGGTGGATTTCTGCGCTATACTATGTCGTGCTTGGCTCTGTAGAGTACGGCAATTGCGGTCTCGGCACGTCTGGTTTGGTTATTCTATGTTTTGGTATGCCCTGTTGCTTTGGGCTATGTTTGGGTAGCTTCGATCTCGCTAACGTACACTGCGATTATGTGTATTTCTGCGTTCTACTCTACAATAATGTGTTCTGCTTGGCTCTGAGGAGGCCAGCAATAGTGGTCGCGGCTCGTTATGTTGAGTAATGTTACGTCCAGTTATGTCACGATTTGTTAGGCTAGGAGATGTCGTTTGACCTTAGCGCTATAGTTTGCTATTAGTTGCACTTCTGCGCCTACAATGCTCTAATGCTTTCAGCTTGGCTCTGGAAAGGCCAGAAACAGTGGTCTCTGCCGGATATAGTGATTCAGGTTACGCACGGTTAGGTTGGGTCCGGCTATGTTTGGACAGTATGGCTTTAACTTTTGTGCTGTACACTGATATTCGGCGAATCTCTACGCTCTACTGTGCTCTAATATTCCCTGCTTGGCTCTGTGGCGTGCAGTTATGGCGGTCACGGTACGTTAGGTTGAGTTATGCAGTGTTAGGTTATGTTCTGTTAGTTTGGGTTTGGTTTGGGTAGCATTGAGGTTTCTCATGTACACTGCGATCCTATGGACTTCTGCGCTCTACTCTGCAATAATGTGCTCAGCTTGGCTCTGGGGAGGCCAGAAGTAGTGGTTGCGGTACGCTATGTTGAGCTAGGTTACGTTTGCTTCTGTTACGATTGGTTACGTTAGGAGAGGATAGCTTTGCCTTTAGTGCCATAGTCTGATATTAGGTGGATTTCGGCGCCCTACTGTGCTCTAGTATATTCAGCTTGGCTCTCGGATGGTTAGCAGCGTTGGTCCCGGCACGTTAGGTTGAGATTGCCACCGTTTGGTTAGGTTAAGTTAGCCTGGATTATCTTCGGATAGCATTGACTTTCGTGGTATACACTGCTATTCGGTGGATTTCTGCTCACTAGTGCGCTCTAGTATGTCCTGTTTGGCTGTCGGAAGGGCAGCAATAGCGGTCTTGGGACGTTAGGTTGTGTTAGGCTATGTTTCGTTATGTTCTGTTTGGTTAGGTTTGGTTTTGGTATCTTTGGCTTTTCTGATGTACAATGCGATCCTATGGACTTCTGTGCTCTACTCTCCAGTCATGTGCTGTGGTTGGCTCAGCGAAGGCCAGCAGTAGCGGTTGCGGCACGTTAGGCTGAGTTGTGCTACGTTCTGTTACGTTACGATTGATTAGGTTAGGAGATGATATCTTTGCCTTTAGTGCCACAGTCTGATATTAGGTGGATTTCTGCGCCCTACTGTGCGCTAGTATATTCAGCTTGGCTCTGAGGTGGCCAGCAATGGTTGTCTCGGCACGTTACGTTGTGATAGGTTACGTTCGGATAGGTCCTGTTTGGCTAAGTTTGATTTGAGTAGCTATATCTTTCGTCCTGTACACTGATATATAGCAGAATTCTGGGCTCTACTGTGTTGTAGTATGTCCTGCTTTTGCCTGGGGAGGGCTACAATAGCGGTCTCGGCTCGTTCGTTCTTCTTATTCTATGTTCGGTTATGCTGTGTTCGTCTGCGTTGGGTTTGGGTTGTTTTGTCTTTTCAGACATGTACTGCGATTGCATGGATTTCGGCGTGCTGCTCTCTGGTATTGTGTTCTGCTTCGCTCTGTTGTGGCCAGCAATAGTGATCGCGCCACGATGGTTTGGGTTGTGTTACGTTTGGTTATGTCACGAATGGTCAGGTTAGTAGATGTAGCTTTGTCCATAGCGCTAGACTCGTCTATTAGGTGGATTTCTGCGACTTTCTGTGCAAAAATCTTTCCGGCTTGGCTCTGCGAAGGCCAGCAATGTTATCCCCGGCACGTTATGCTGAGTTAGGCAGCGTTCGGATAGGTTACGTTTGGTTAGGTTAGGACAGGGTAGCTATGAGTTTTTTGCTAGTCATAACCATTCTATGGACTTCTCCTCTGTACGTTCCTCAAATATGTTCTGTATGGCGGTGGGGAGGCCAGAAATAGTGGACTCGGCTCGTCAAGTTCAGTTAGTCTACATTTGTGTAGTTTAGGATAGGTCAGGTTTTGTTAGGATACATTTCACTTTTGTGCCATACAGTTCTCTTTGGAGGCTTTCTGCGCTCTACTGTGCTCTAGTGTATTTTGGTTGTCTCTGGGGAGATCAGAAATGTTGGTTTCGGCACGGTAGACTAAGTAATGTTACGTTCGTGTATATTACGTTTGAAAAGGCCAGGATGAGGAAGAGTTGACTTGTCTGCTATACACTGCTATTCGGTCGATATGTTCGCCCTACATAGCTCTACTATACTCTGCTCGGCTGAGAGGGGCCTGCAATAGCGGCTGTGGCAGGATAGGTTTAGTTATGTCACGTTTAGTTGGGCTATGTTAAGCCACGTTTTGTTGGGATGGCTTCGGTTGTTGCATTGTACACTACTGTTCGGTGGATTACTGCGATCTAGTGCGCTCTAATATGTCCTGCTTGGCCCTGGGATGGCCAGTAATAGCAGACTGGAAACATTAGCATGAGTTATGCTACGCTTGGTTGTGTTACGTTTGATTAGGCTATGATAGGAACTCTTTGACCTTTGTGCTATGCACTGCCACTTGGTGGACGTCTGCGCTCTACGCTGCTCTGCTATACTGCTCTTGGCCCTCGTGAGGCCAGCAATATAAGTTGTGGCGCACCAGTTCTTGCTACGTTACGTTTGGTCATGTTACGTTTGGTCAGGTTAGAAGAGGATAGCTTTGACTTTATCTATAGACTGTTATTCGGTGGATCTCCGCGTTCTGCTGTGCACAAATATGCCCTGCTTGGCTCTGGGGAGGCCAGCAATGTTGGCTCCGGCACGTTAAGTTGAGTTAGCCACCGTTTGGTTAGGTTTTGTTAGCCTGGGTTATCTTCGGATAGCATTGACTATCGTGGTATACACTGTTATTCGGTGGATTCCTGCGCTCTACTACGCTCTGCTCGGCTCTGCGTGGGACAGCAATAGCAGTCGCGGCTCCTTACGTTTTGCTAGGTTACGTTTGGTTATGTTACAGTTGGTTAGATTTGTGGATGGCAGCTTCATCTTTTCTGCTGTACACTGCGATTCTATGGATTCCTGCACTCTGTTCTCCTCTAGTACGCTCTGCTTGTCTCTGTGAAGTTCAGCCATGGTGGTCTCGGCACGTTAGGCTGAGTTAGGCTACGATTGGCTACATATTATGTTAGCACAGGTTAGGTTTGCATAGCTTTGGTTTCTGTGGTATACTTTGCTGTTCGTACGATTTCAGTGCACTACTGTGCTCCAGTATGTTCCGCTCGGCACTGCGGGGACCAGCAATAGTTTTCACTGCACGTTAGGTTGCGTTAGGTTACGTTTGATTATGCTATGGTTGGTTAGCTTAGGCCAGGGCAGCTTTGACTTTTGTGCTATACACTGCCACTCGGTGGATTTCTGCGGCCTACTATGACCTAATATGCTCTGCTTTGCTCTGGGGAGGGCAGAAATTGTGGCCGCAGCGCGTTAGGTAGGGCTATGTTACGATCGGTTATTAGAGTTGTTTGGGTTAGGATAGGATATCTTCGACTTATGTGCTGTTATCTCGAATGCGGTGGATTTCTGCACTCTACTGTGCTCAAGTATGTTCAGCTTGGCTCTTGGAGGGTATGGAACGGTGGTATCGGATGGTTGCTTCGTGCTATGCTACGTATAGTTAGATTAGGTTAGGTGTGGTTTGGTTAGGATAACTTTCACTTTTGTGCTTTGCACTGCAATGCGGCGTATTTCTGCAGTCCGCTGCGCTCTAGTATGCACTGCTTGGCTCTGTGGCAGCCTGCAATATTGGTCTCGGCAAGTTAGGTTTTGTTAGCCAACGTTTGGTTAGGTTATATTGGTTTTGGTTAGCTATGGATAGCTTTGACTTTCGTGGTATAAGCTGCCATTCGGTGGATTTATTCGCTCTACTTTGGTCTGCTTGGCTCTGGGGTTGCCGGGATTCGTGGTCGCTGCACGTTAGGCTGTGTTGTGTCACGT
>NW_016916906.1:0-740 GCF_001483705.2 Eufriesea mexicana | reverse complement strand
GCTGTACTTGCCATTGGATTGAAGGCGTTAGGCGATGTATTCACAAAGCTATAACAGATTAGATATCTTGAGTAGCCCTATTTTCTGGCAAGTAGACGGCTGTTCTTGCCATTGGATTGAAGGCGATACGCGATCTATTCACCCAGCTATAACAGGTTATAGACTTTGAATTGACCTATTCGCTGGCAAGAAGATGGCTGTATTTGCCATTAGATTGGAGGCGATAGGCGATCTATTTACCAAGCAATAGCAGATTATAGATTTTGAATAGACCTATTTTCTGGCAAGTAGAAGTCTGTACTTGCCATTGGGTTGAAGGCGTAGGGTGATCTATTCACCAAGCTATAACAGATTATAGATTTTGAATAGACCTATTCTCTGGCAAGAAGATGGCGGTACTTGCCTTTGGATTGGAGGCGATAGGCGAACTATTCACCAAGCTACAGCGTATTATAGATTTTGAATAGACCAATTCTCTGGCAAGCAGATGGCTGTTGGGATTGAAGGCGTTAAGCGATCTATTCACCATGCTATAACAGGTTATAGATTTCGAATAGACCAATTCTCTGGCAAGCAAATGGCTGTTCTTGCCATTGGTAGAAGGCGATAGGCGACCTATTCACCAAGCTATAACAGATTATAGAATTTGAATACACCAATTCCCTGGCAAGTAGATGGCTGTACTTGCCACTGGTTGAAGACGTTAGGCGACCTATTCTCCAAGCTATGGCAGCTTATAG
>NW_016916905.1:0-2473 GCF_001483705.2 Eufriesea mexicana | reverse complement strand
TATCCTCGTCTTTGTAATATACACTGCTGCTTGGTGGAATTCTACGTTCTACGTTGCTCTGCTGTACTCTGCCCGACTCTGGGGAGACGTGCAGTAGCGATCGCAGCACTTTAGGTTGTGTTTCTTTACGTTTGCTTCGGTTACCTTGGGTTACGTTTGGGCAGGATAGCTCTGACTTTCGTGCTGTATACCATCATCAGGTTCGCTACTGTGATCTACTGTGCTCTGCTGTATTCTTTTTATTTCTATGGAGTCCGGCAGCAGTGGCCGCGGCACGAACATTTGAGTTACGCTCTGTCAGGTTAGGTTAGGTTAGGTCAGGCTATATTATGATACCTACGACTCTTGTGCTATACACTGCAAGGCGGTAGATTTCTGCGCCACACTGTGCTCTAGTACACTCTGCTTCTCTAAATGGAAGTCAGCAATATACGTCTCGTCATGTTAAGTTGAGTTAGACTCTCTGGGGTTATGTTCCGTTAGTTCGAGTTAGGTACGCGTGGATTTGACTTCTCTGATGTACACTGCGATTCTATGGATTTCTGGGTTGTACTCTCTACTAACGTGTTCTGCTTGGCTCTGGGGAGGCCAGCAATGGTGGTCGCGGCGCGTTAGGTTGAGTTAGGTTACGTTTGGTTAAGTCACGTTTGGAAATTTTAGGAAAGGTACCACAGACCCTAGTGATATTGTCCGATATTACGTGAATCTCTGCGCCATATGCTGGATAAAATGTTCAGTTCGGCTCTGGATAGACCACCAATAGGGGTCTCAGCACGATTTGTTGAGTTATGCTAATATCGGTCAGGATGGGTTAGGCTATATTTGGCTCGGATTGCTTTAGCTTTCGATCGGTACACTAATATATGGAGGCTTTCTGTGCTCTACTCCGCGCTAGTATGCCCTGCTCGGCTCTGCGGAGGTCAGCAATTGCGGTTTCGGCTCGTTAGGTTGAGTTAAGCAACGTTTGGCTATGTTCCGTTGGCTTGGGTTGGGTTTGGGGAGCATTGACCTTTCTGATATGCACTGCGATTCTATGGATTTCTGCGTTCTACTCTCCACTAATGTGTTCTGCTTGGCTCTCGGGAGGCCAGCAATAGTGTTCGCGGAGCGTTAGGTTGAGTTATTTAACTTTTGTGCTGTACACTGCCATTCGGCGGATTTCTGCGCTCCGCTTTTCTCTGGTATTTCCTGCTTGTCTCTGCGGAGGGCACCAATAGCGGTCTCGGCACGTTAGGTCGTGTTATGCTATGTTTGGTTATGTTCTTGTGGCTTGGGTTAGGTATGGGTTACTTCGACATTTCCTATACACACTGCTACTCTGTGGACTTCTGCGTTCTACTAGCCACTAATGTGTTATGCTTGGCACTGGGGAGGACAGCAATAGTGGTCGCGGCATGTTAGGCTGGGTTAGGTTACGTTTGGTTATGGTACGATTGCACAGGCTAGGTGAGGATTGCTGTTACTTTAGAGCTACAGTCTGCTATTAGATGGATTTCTGCGCCCCACAGCTCTCAAATATTCGAAACCTGGCTCTGGGAAGGCTACAAGTAGCGGCCTCGGCACGTTATGTTGAGATATGTAATGGACGGTTAAGTAGGGATAGTCTAAATTTGACCAGGTTCGATTCAACTTTTGTGCTGTACACTGATATTCGGTTGATTTCTGTGCTCTGCTGTGCTCTAGTATGCCCTCCTTGGCTCCGGGAGGGCAGCAACAGCGGCATCGGCAGGTTGCTCTGAGTTATGCTACGTTTGGTAATGCTATGATTGCTTGGGTTATGTACAGGTTGCTATGGCTCTTCTGATGTACACTGCGAATCTAAGGATTTCCGCTTTCTACTCTCGACTAATGCGTTCTGCTTGGCTCTGGGGTGGCCCGCAATTGTGGTCGCGGCAAGCTAGTTTGATTTGTGTTACGTTTGGTTATGTTACGATTGGTTAGGTTAGGAGAGTGTAGCTTTGACTTTAGCGATATGGTCTGCTATTAGGTGGATTTCTGCGACCTACGGGACTCTAATTGTTTCAGCTTGGCTCTGGGAGGGCCAGCAGTATTGGTCTCGGCACGATAGGTTTGTTTATGTTACACATGATTATGTCAGGATTGGTTAGATTAGGGGAGGATATCGTTGACTTAATTGCTATTGTTTGCTATTAGGTTGATATCTGCGCCACACAGTGCTCTAATATGTTCAGCTTGACTCTGGAAAAGCCAGCAACTGTCACCTGGGCAGGTTACGTTTTTCTTTTTCCGCTCAGTTGTGTGGGGTTAGGATAAGTTTGGTTAGGATATCTATAGCTTCTGTGCTGTACGCTGCTATTCGGTGGATTTCTCTACTCTGCTCTAGTATTGCCTGCTTTTCTCTGGGGAGGGAAGCAATAGCAGCCTCGGCGCGTTCGGTTGTGTTATGCTGTGCGTGTCTATGTTCTGTTTGTTTGGGTTAGGTATGGGTAGGTTTGACTTTAGTGCCATAGTC
>NW_016916904.1:0-590 GCF_001483705.2 Eufriesea mexicana | reverse complement strand
AATACAAATGGATGTTGTAGCAGCATTCCTTAATGGAAATGTAAAATCTGAAGTGCTTGTTATAGAACCAGCAAGTTATGATGGTATGAGTGGAAAGTTATACAAATTGAGATGTATTGTATGCATTACCTGAAAGCCCTAGACCCTGGTATGAATGCCTTGACGAATATAGTATAAAATTAGGATATCGTGGAAGAGAGAATGATTATTGTTTATACATAGAAATTCAGAAGAGTGATCGAATATATTTAATTCTGTTTGTAGACGATTTACTAAATTGTGCAAGAAACGAAGGTACACTTAAGGAAATCAAAGCTAAGCTGTCAAAAAGATTTGTAATGGAAGATTTAGGTGAAGTGGGAACTTATTTGGGAATAAGCTTAAGTTACGATCTTAAAAAAGGTGCCATGATAACCTATCAGAAACATTACGTTGAGACTTTAGCATGAAGATGTAAGATTGAGAACATCAAATTATCTGGTACACCGATGGAGCAATATATGAATCTGGGACCACCACAATAGGCTTCAATTGAAATGAAATATAGAAATCTCATTGCAGCATTATTGTATGTTGCTATTGGAACACGA
>NW_016916903.1:0-1232 GCF_001483705.2 Eufriesea mexicana | reverse complement strand
TAGCTCACCACGATATAAGTCGAAAATGTCACTGAAATTGAATTTTCCAGCAAGATACTATGGTAATGCTATGGCTATACCACGCCAATAGAATCTTTCCTCCTTATTTATGCAAAAAAGATAGCTCACCACGTTATTATTCGAAACTGTCAATAAAATTTAACTTTCCAGGCACATTCTATAGCATTGCAGTGGCTATAGCACGCCAGTAGAATCTTTCCTCCTTATTTATGCAAGAAAGGTAGCTCACTACGATATTTACGATATTAGTCGAAAATGTTAATAAAAATGTATTTTCCAGCCAGATTCTATAGCATTGCAATGCCTATAGCACGGCAACAGAATCTTTCCACCTTATTTATGCGATAGACTTAGCTCACCACGATATTAGTGGAAAATGTCAATAAACTTGAATTTTCCATCGAGATTCCAGTGCATTGCAATGGCTATAGCACGCATATAGAATCTTTCCTCCTTAGTTATGCAAGAAAGATAGCTCACCACGATATTAGTCGAAAGTGTCAATAAAATTGAATTTTCCAGCCAGATTCTATAGATCTGCTATGTCTATAGCACGCCAATAGAATCTTTCCTCCTTATTTGAGCAAGAAAGCTAGCTCACCAAGATATTAGTCGAAAATGACAATAAATTTGAATTTTCCAACCACATTCAATATCATTGCAATAGCTACAGCACGCCAAAGGGATCTACCCTCCTTACCTATGCAAGGAAGTTAGCTCACCACGGTATAAGTCGAAAATGTCACTGAAATTGAATTTTCCAGCAAGATACTATGGAAATGCAATGGCTATACCACGCCAATAGAATCTTTCCTGCTTATTTATGAAAGAAAGGTAGCTCACTACGATATTAGTCGAAAATGTTAATAAAAATGTATTTTCCGGCCAGATTCTATAGCATTGCAATGCCTATAGCACGGCAACAGAACCTTTCCACCTTATTTATGCGATAGACTTAGCTCACCACGATATTAGTGGAAAATGTCAAGTTCCTCCTTATTTATGCAAGAAAGGTAGCTCACTACGATATTAGTCGAAAATGTCAGAAAAATAGAATTTTCCAGCCAGATTCAATAGCTCTGCTATGTCTATAGCACGCCAATAGAATCTTTCCTCCTTATTTAAGCAAAAAAGCTAGCTCACAAAGGTATTAGTCAAAAATGATAATAAATTTGAATTTTCCAACCACATTCAATATCATTGCAATAGCT
>NW_016916902.1:0-1093 GCF_001483705.2 Eufriesea mexicana | reverse complement strand
GTACATCCGTACGTAAGTCCGTACACACATCCATACATTCATACATACATCCATACATTCATCCACACAAACATCCATACGTACATCCGTACGTAAGTCCGTACATACATCCATACATTCATACATCCATGCATACGTCCGTACATCCATCCATCCATATATCCACACATCCATACATAAGTCCATCAATACATCCATACATCCATACAGACATCCATACATTCATACATATAATTATTCATACATCCATACATACATCCGTTCATACATACATCCATCCATACATCCATTCATACATACATCCATACATCCACCCATCCATACAACCATCCATCCATCACTCAATCCATCCATCAAACCATCCATCCACCCATCCATCCATGCGTCCATCCACCCATCCATCCACACATCCATACATACATCCATCCATACATACGTACATTCATTTGTACATGCACCCATACATACATACAGCCATGCATCCATCCATCCAGTCATCCATCCATCCGTCCGACCATTCAATCATCCTTCCAGACACCCATTCGTCCATCCATACACCCATCCATACATATTTCGATCCAAACATACATCCACGCATTAATACACCCATCCACCCGTACATCCATACATCCATCTATCCATCCATGCATCCATCCGCTCATACATCCATCATTCAATCTATCCATCGATACATCCATCCGCCCATCCATTCATCCACACATCCATACACACATCCATCGATATATCCGTACATACATCCCTTCGCACATCCATGAATATAACCATACATCCATCCATACGTCCATCCATAGATACATCCATACATGAATCCATACATGCATCCATACATAATTCCATTCATGCACTCATACATACATCCATTCATACATTCGAACATACATCTATACGCACTCCCATAACTACGTCCATACATGCATCCGTGCATACATCAACACATACATGCATCCATACATACGTACGTCATTAAATCCATCCATTCGAACATACATACATCCGCCCATCCCTATATATCCATACATATATAAATACATACATCCATACATCCGTGCATTCGTCCATCCTTACTTCAATC
>NW_016916901.1:0-483 GCF_001483705.2 Eufriesea mexicana | reverse complement strand
TTTTGTCAACGTAGCTCTGACTTTTGGGCTATACACCGCTATTCGGACGATTTCAGCGTCCTACAATGCTCTGCTATCCTCTGCTTAGTCCTCGTCAGAACAGCAATATTAACGGGCGTGACACGTAAGTTTGGGCTTCTTTACGTCTGCTTATGTCAAGTTTGGTTAGGTTTGGTATGATTTCATTGTCTTTTGTGCTATACACTGCCATTCGGTGGATTTCTGCTATCTATTGTGCTGTAATATGCTCTGCTGGTCGCTGGTGGGGCCAGCAATATTGGTCTCGGCACGTTAGGTTGAGTTATGCAGCGTTTGGTTAGGTTACGTTTGGTTCTGTTACGATAGGACAGCTTTGACGTTTGCATTATGCACTACCAGTCAGTGGATTTCTGCACTTTACGGTGCTCTAATACGCTCCGTTTGGCGATGTGGAGTTCAGCAGTAGTTGGCTAGACGCGTTAGATTGGAATTGGATACTATGGG